>NC_031967.2:49585507-49802834 GCF_001858045.2 Oreochromis niloticus
GTTAGCGGATGGGACTGGGGTCAGACTAAAATAAATTTATTCTCCTCAGATAATGTTTTTTCCAAAGATTCTTTCTTTTGTTATCAATAGTTCTCATCACGCTGATTGATGTCCAAGGGGTCTCCTCTCCCATAAGTTTGATTCTAATTCCTACCGCGCTGATGTTAAATTGGGGTGAAACGTCATCATAGCAGCTTTGACTGGCAGCTGCAGTCACGGAGAAACTTGTGTATCTCTGTTCGGGAATAGCAGATAGAGCGTAGGGTCTGAGAGGAGGGCCAGCGTTTACGCTACGAAAACACGACCGAGTGTTTTAACCTGACAGCCTGAGGTGTTCTTCAGTAAACTGGACTACCCGACTGAAGGACCCGAGGCCCCGCTGCACTTTTTCGGTAAGTTAAACGTGTTTGTAAGCTAATCCGTAACTACCGTCCTTAGCTAGCTCCTGAGACCTAGCTAGCTAACACTCGGCTGTCAGGGTTCGTTTAGCTAGCAGGTGAATGAATTTACCCTGACTAAAGAAATCAAGAGAAACACCCCGGGCTGCTCAGTCACTAATTACTGTTACTGTACTTTTATTACAAGTATTATACTTTAAAAACAACAGGCTGCACCCTGCTGCGGCTCCTGTGCAGAGCTGATTATTAAATATGTGCAAACAACAGCATGTTTTCAGTCTCTTGCCACATCTGTAAAGACAGTAACATTTTTTTTAAAAGCTTGTACTTCAGTAACTCCTCATTAATCAGGAACTATGGATTAAAGTACTGTAATGTACTGTAATACTGAAAAAATGCAAGAGAAGAACTTCAGATCCTGAGTGTGTGAGGACAGAAGAATCAGCTTCATTTCAATTTTGAGAGATAAAACTCATATTTGAGTTTGTGATGGTTCTGTTGTCTTTGTGATTACAGGAGCTGCCCTCAGATTCAGACCTCAGCACCACCCAGTGACAGTAGACAGATCATCCAACATGTTCATATGTTAACTGCAAAATGAACTGATGAAAATAGTACAAAGGTTAAAGTACCACATGTGCTGTCAGTGAAAGCTGCAGCTGTTTTATTGATAAAGTTAAAGACAAAAAAACAAAAGGATTAATCACCCATGTAACTGTGTCACTATATTTCAGCATTAACTGGACCTCAGTTTGGTGTTTCACAAAGCTGCTGATCTCAGACCTGCACAGCTTCCGTTTTAAATGTACTCAGCTGCATGAAGAGCATATGAGATTTTCTCTGACACAATTAAATAAAACCTGATGAAGGTCAAAGGTCGTCACTTGTATGTTGAACTACAAACTTGTCATCTGGAATTCTTTCACAGTTTTTTGCAGATAGTGTGTTATTTACCATAAAGTGATTCAGAGTTATTCATACCAGAGTAACCAGAGAGGATCATATATTTTTAAATATATAACTTTCTACAGGACTGAATATATTATGTTTATGTAAAAGTCTGGAGCCTCTGGGGAGTATCCGAGTATTTATAACATTACACAAAGCAAAGGTCTCCATCACAGTGTTCATGAAATGCTGGGTTTATCCATCTCCTGGGGCGGGCCTACGAAGGAGTGCTGAAGATTTCCCTGTGAGGGAGCTGCTGATGAAGATCATGAGTCCTGCTTGATCAATCCGATGAGCTTCAGTGTTCCTGGTGTTTCGTAAATGATGCCTCTTTCAGTGGGTAAACAGAACTTCTGGCACAGGACAGCTGTGATGAAAGAAAGGCAAGAAGTTTCTCCAAACCTCTGGACCCAGGAAACCCAGCTTGGTCCTGATGGTCTCCCTCACTAGTTTCTCTCCAGGGTGAATGTAGCTGTTGATATAATATGGACTCTATTATTAAATGAAAAGAACAAATCACACCACACTACCAAAACCTCATGCTGCTGTTTTTAAAGTCTCCATGTTACCAGGCTGTAGAGGGCTCTGAAGATTTCAACAGTTTTAGATCCATGACACTCACAGTCTTATGTTAAAATCTCAAAGGACAGCATTACATTTTTGATAGTAACAGTAACTCTGGGCCTCTGTAGAGTGTGCAGATGATCTCATCGCTGTCTAAAAATGGATAACAAAACCTAAGGAGTGCTGAATCCTTCAATAACAGACTATTAGAGTAACAGGTGTGTAGCATCGCTAACTAGCTAGCAACAAGCCTCCAACACAGTGCGGATGCTAGCGGCTAATCTAGCAAACGAATTAACAACAAAGTGATTTTAGAACTATAAGATGATAAGCTGTGCGTCTTTTTTTTATAACAGTGACATGGTTGTATTTACCTTAATTAAACGAGTCGTCAGTCGCGGTAAACCAGCAAAAAACTCGAGTCGCCAGGCTACGTAAAAAGTGTAGAGGGGCGTGTTAGCGGTCACGTCCAGCGGGTGTGTGGGCGGGAGCGTTACACAGTCGCTCCACCTCAAGTCACTACTGCGCAGACTCTGGCTCCAAATTTGCAAGATGGCAGCCTCCACAAGCGGGATATTTTGGCTTCATTTTTGCACAATGGGAGGAGGCGGTGTCGCGTCGTCCATCTTTTATACAGTCAGTGGTTTTATCTAATGGAATCATTGTGTCAAGCAATTAACCTTCACATTCAAATCACAAGACCCACATATTTTGGTCAAATATTATGTAACATTAAATTAATGAAGTCTGTGCCACTTGTTGTATGAGCACCTGTTGATCCAAACTGTTTGAAATGTAGTAATTAGGATCAATAAATAACCTTTGCTGTGTTAGGGTTAGGGTTATGGCCAACAGTGACAAGTCCAAACATAGGGTTAATTGAACGTGGCACTGCTAAAGATGCTCATGGGAGATTCCTGCCCTGTCTTCGCTGCTTAAAGTTATGAACAACCCTTTTTTAACAAATATAGTAATCAATCTTTTCCCTGCTGAGAATGCAGCTGAGACTCTCTTTGCCCATCTCCACTGCCCAAATATGTGAAAAGCCCTTCCTTAACAAATACAGTAGCCTACCTCTGGCGGCAAACCCAGCAAAGTTGAAAGATTAATTGTTTTTGCTCTTCAGCTGGATTGTTATCTGTAGTTTTGCGGACTTTTGGACTCGACTTTGGTCCACAAATCCACCAGCATTGTGGAGGACCCCACACATCCCTCACACACACTCTTCAACCTGCTGCCTTCTGGCAAGAGAAACAGTTTCCTCTCCCAAGCTGTCAGACTCCTGAATACTCAGTGATTGGATTGACACATGCGCGTGCGCACACACACACACACACACACACACACACACACACACACACACGTTTATACATTCCAATTACCTCAAATACCTTTTACAGTCATTGTTGCACAGCCCACTGTCATTATTGATCTTTTCTATTGCAGGCACTGTCTTGTGTCTGCATAATTCTGTTCAGTCTGTTGTTGCACTTTTTGCATGTCTTTTTATGATATTACAAAGCTCCATCATGTTTTGTCATGAATGACAATATGCAAAGTAAATTGTTACACTGCATATTCAAATTTCATTAAAAAATTTGAATTTGACAAAAAAAACCCACAAGTTTCTACAAAAAAGTAGATATGCATGTGAAAGGTTTCTTAATGGTGCACTTTTTGTATTTCAACTTAGAAAAATTGCTTTGATTCTTCAATTGCACAGAGAATAATGTACATGGACTATGTCAGCCAAACATTCTTCATAAAAAAACAAGAGCCAGTAAGTAAAGAAACTGATGCACCAACATTACTTGAGTAGCATAAAAAAATAAACACCACAGAAGCGTTAAGTAATAAAGTACTGAAGAAGTTTCTTTAGCTGCTTTACTGATAAGTGATAATCTGTGGATGGTCACTGATCATTATGTAGTGAAAAGAAAAAAAATCTTTCTTTTGCTGCAATCTAGTGGTTACTCTTGGTCCTGCAATGTGAGGATACCAGAACCACAAATGATGTCACGTCATCTGCAGACTCATTAAACTGTAAAGATCCAGTGTCTGTAGACATGTGGCAAAATTTCAGTTATCTGTGATTCCCTGTTTAGGTTGTCATCTACAGAAAAGATTAGAGTGTCTTATCTGGTGTCTTTTGATTAGTGACACAGTCTGACGCTGATTGATTTTATAATAAGTGTTAGTTATAGGTTGTTACTGACAGAAATATGAAATTTTAGAGAAGGAGAAGTGAAAATTTGCAAATTATATTTTTGGTGAATTTGGTGAACATCTGTCTGCTACAGGGGCGATTCTAGGATCAGAGCTTTGGGGGTGCTGAGCACCCAGAGAGCTGCCCAGCCAGGGAAGATAAACTTTACTCATCATGATGAGACTTCTTCCCTGTGTCTGTCAGTCCCTGCATCCTTAAATGTCTCCAGTTGTCCCAAGTTCTCTTTGACTGTCTCTTTGGTGCATTTAAATCCCTGTTCCTCCCTGTCCTTGTCGTCTGTTGTCTTCGTCTCCATTATCATTCATCATAATTTACCCTCTCTGTGCAAGTCTGCAAATTTCTTTATTAAATCATAAGATTCTTAAATTCATCAAGTCTCTCTGTGCCTGGGTCCTCGTCACAAAACATGACATCACTGTTTTGTACGTTTTAACACAATTTAATCCCCATATTTGTGAAAGAAAAGCAAAACACTTTTTTGAAAAGTTTGTAACAAAACCATCAAATCTGATAAAGGTTATTTAAATGCTGCTAAAGAAGAATGGACTGGAATAAAAAAAATACATATCCTAACCTTAATTACTGGGAGAATAATGAATGATGCTCATAGTGAGTAAAAAGTAAACTGAGTGCATTTTTTGGACAGAGATTCACTTTTAATGTGTTTGAATAATATAATACAGATACATAAAAAATACACTCCAAAAATAGAAGAGTCTTTGAAATGGGTTGGTAAAATATTAAGTTTCAACCTAGTACTGTAAGGTTTTTATATTTTTAGTAGTGTGTCACAGAAACAGCAAATATTCTCAAAACAGTAAGAAATCCTTTGGGGTGCTTTGATTCATTTAGCCCCAAAAATGGGCTAAAAATGCCCTGGTCTGCTATTTTCCCATCATGCTTTAAAAATTAATTTTGTTATTGTACAGTTAAAGATCGTCAGTTTGGTAATTCATCAATAAACTAAATATTCAACATTTTCTTTTTTTTAATTTTTGTTTTATTTATGGATATGTTATAGAGAAGATGAAAGTGTGCATTGTATGAGTATTTGGTCTTAGTTTCCCATATTAGATTAATCATTATTAATGATGAAGAAACTGAAATAGTAATTAGTGGTTTTTTTTGTTTGTCTGTTTGTTTTTTGTGTTTTGATAATGAATTATCCACCTGTCAAATGTTAAATTTGGGTTTATTGCTAATAAACCTGGGTTAACATGCTAATACATGGAACTATGAAGCTGGATATGATACAACTTGATGCATGCTTAATCATCCAGGAATGTAAATCCACAAAAGTTGATTCTGTTCATCTGTACATAATGTTTTCAGTGGAAGAAACGTTTCCTCATCATCCAAGTGACTTCTTCAGTCTCAGCTGACTGCAGGTTTCCCCAATCTTATAAACAGTACATTTGCATAATGATTGAAACCAGCCCACTGAAGGAACAATGGGCTGGGAGGTCAGTTCTGTTGATTTAGCCAGTACTGTTGTTAACAGCCAAAACATACCATCTATATAAATTCAGTGTCTAACGTTAAGTAACTTTACTACAGTACTTGCCTTGGAGAAAATGCTGCAATATTTAATACTGCACAGCAGGGGGAGGAGTAGGACTGGTGAAATGTGCTGCAGACGTTCACTCAGCTGTTGGTTACGTAATGCAAAATTTCTCTGTAGGCAACTTGCCACGCTGATCATACAGATTTTTCTGATCAGGCAAACCTTTACTCTGGGCTTGGTGGAAAAGTTGTTGTATGAACTTTCTAAAGCCTGCTTCCCTTATCCCTACTGAAAATTTGTTGACTATGCTTAAAAGCAAAGTTTGTGGCAGGAAAATAACCAGTTTGAATTAACTCTACTAATTTTGGCAAGAAGAGTGGTCAAGTATCCAGACCGAATTATATCAGAAGCATCTACTCTTTTTTGACCCTGTGTGTCTTAGAAAAAATCCAAAATAATTTAAAACTTGTTCACCAAGCCTGGCAGACACAGGGCTCACTTGTGGATTTACTTCGCAACAAAATACAAGCGCAAAATACCTTGAGGAAAAGAAAATTTAAGTAAGTAAGTAAGTAAACTTCATTTATTAAGCGCTTTTCATAGACAGGCTGTACACAAAGATTAAAATAAACAGAAAGTTGAGTAACAAAATAGACAATAATCGCAATATAAAACGTTAAAGGTAAATACAAAATGTAAAAATTCAAAAGCATTGATCAACAGAAGGCTTGTTTAAACAGAAAAGTTTAACTGCTTTTTAAAGGATTCCACAGAGTCAACCAAAGATGTGGTTGGTGGTAGACTGTTCCACAGCCTTGGTGGCACAGACTAAAAGACTCTGTCCCCTTTCGTCTTCAGTCTTGTACGGGGAACAACCAACAAACTCTGAGCCTGTGAGCAGAGGCAACGAGCAGCAGTGTATTTTATAAGAAGCTTGGATAAATAATGTGGGACCAGGCCATTTATTATTCTGTATGTTAAAACAAGAATTCTAACAAAAATTCTAAAATCAATTTGAATTTGAAGAAGAAAAGAAAATTTGCAACGTACACTGTATTTGCCGAAAACAACTGTTAGCTGGTTGGCTACAACCCTTTCTAAAATCTTAGCAATAAACAGTAATTTTGAGATTGGTAGGTACGTGCTAAGTCAGTAACTGCTAAGAAAAGACGGGTCAAGCTTTGTTTGGTTTTTTTTCTCTTGATAAATAATGAAGGCTTCAGTAGGTCAATATTACTAACTCTTTTCTTTTTTCAGCTTTGAGCTTTAGTTTTTCCTCTAGCCAAAGCTTTGCTCATTTTTGTCATTTCCGTGATGACCTTCATGACCCTGCTGTGCTCACACGATCAGAAAGTTGGTGAGTATCATAAATTTGTTCATTGGTTTGAACGTTGTTAAGTGTTTGAAAGAGCAGACAAATACTTTTACTGAACCTGTTCCTCTGGAACTCATAATCATCTGGAGTTAAACTTTTTTCAGTCATTTTGCTTTGTTTTTTCAAGTCGTTGTTTTTTCACTTTTTATCCACAAGTCTAAACTGAATCTTTCTTTAATCTTTCTCAGATGTTCATATGCACAAGACATGAACAATGTGCCCTGGTTGGTCAGTATGGCTTTCAAGATGCCAACTCAAGAGATAACCTGAAACAGTGCCTGATCCACACTCCAGTGCCTGAAGGAAACCAATAAAATTGGGCAGTTATTCGCTCCAGACTTTTGTAATATTTTATATGCCCTGCTATGGTGTTATAATGAGTTGCCTGGAAACAATTTTCGCAGCTTATAGGTACCAACAACTGTGTGTTTCTCTTCCATGCAAATGTCACGACTTACTCGATGTAGTGATGCAGAGATAGAGATACATCTTTGATCAACACAAGGTGGGGCTAGGTCAGGGTTGCATCAGAATGCACTATGTGACCATTACTCGGTCAAAGGGTATCATCATGAGACTGCACTAGTCGGAAATGTTTTGTGCGATCAATTACTTGAGCCAATGGGGCCTTACAAGAAGGTCCTGCTGTCTCCTGCTCCCCAGAGTCAGTGATGGATGACCTTGTGTCACAACTGTGTGCAGTGCAGATACTGCACACTGCTAAAGATTGCAAACAGATCCCCACTCTGTCCCGCATTTTAAAACCTCGGACCAATCTGTTCCCAGAATTAATGGATGCCTTTTCTCTGTACTTTTTGCCCTTAATATTTTATTTCCAGTGGCAGTATGGGATATTTGTGGATATCTCCATGCATACATCCAACTAAGGTGCCGAGGGATTACATGCAAAGGCATAACATATACCACCCTTACTGGCTAACAGTGCAATCTCCACCAGATTGGAGGATAGGAGCCCCAGTGATGCAGAACAACGTCCCCATTCTTGCACCTCCAATACACCTGTTCCAAGTGCTGCTCCACACGAGAGCACGAATTAGCCTACCAGTGGCAGCAGACACCCTCCACTGGCCCTCCACAAAGTGTTCCAGGTCAACCTGCTTCAATATCCAAGCTCCAACCATCTGGTTGCTGTGTCCTGCAATCACCAGGCATAAACAAAGGGGCTGTCCTCCGATCCAATCCTACTTCCCCAGAAGATTGGGCGATGGACCTCAGGGTAGGGAGTGATCCAAAATTGCCTGACGGACATTTCCAAACAAAAACCTTGCCATCACAGGGAGGCTGAGAGTTGCTGTCTGCCTGCAGGCACACAAGTGGGTCCAACACGGTACTACTAAGGTGTACCTAATAAAGCAGTGTATAGGATAAACTGAAACTAAGTTGGTCATGTGAAAGTCTTATTGTGTGTAGCCCATTTATTTGAGGTTTGCCTAGTCAAACTGTATTGTTTGCATATATTCTGGTGATCAGCTGAGATTGCAGAGATGTTAAGGAGCAAAGGTCTCCATTAACTTTTAAATGTATTTTCAAATTAATCTGCTAACTTTTTACATTTTAGGCTTTTAAAATCTCAATATTATTGCATTTCTAGGAAAGTTGTGCTTGTCTTTCAGTTTTCATGGGTGAGTCGTGGTGTCACTAATACCTAGATACAATCCCCTCCCATGCACATTTTATATCATTAACTTTCTTCTGTTTTGCAAAAACATTAAGATATTCCAAATTTCTGTCATTGTTTTTTATTATCATTCCCAGCACAAAAGCAACCTCTATATCTCTTTAAGCCTGTTTATGTGTGTTTCACTTATCATATGGCATCACTGTGGAATTCACTTCAGTGACAAAGACGTAATAACGTGAAATGTTCAAACGTTACGCTACATCAAAGTGATGTTTTATTGCTCATTGCCACCAGAGCAACACATTTAATCTGATATGGCATCTAACGGTCATAATACATAGACAGACAGGGCAATTATCACACATGAACAGATTCTCTCCCTGACATCATTTTGAGTATATTCTAATTAAATCACTGGGCAGATCAATACAAAAATGAACTCTGTCAATGTCAGAATGGCATTACTTTAACTATAGTAATGTTGACTGTCCTTGGTGATTCCCTGAGTGGGCTGAGTACCCCTAGAAGAGATTTCTACTTTGACATATCTCAGCAGCGTACACTAAACTGAGCACAGGAAACATGAACCAGTCTACAAATCTACAAGCTGCATCAAACACAGCATTAGTTTGAACTGGTTTGTTGTTCCACTCACTGACAGTGAACTGAAACAGTGAGGCTTGACTTGACACAAAAGACATTCAGCTTCTTTGGAAACAGATTTTGTAAAACTAGATAATTGCATTAAGTCCCACCCCTGCTTGCTTCAGTTATGCTTTAGTCTTCCATCTACATCCAGAGGACATGGAGATCAGAGCTCTCTGCTTCAGACTTTGTGAGTCCTTTCTCTATTTCTATATTATTATGTAATTTACATTATTTGTCCTGATTAAAAAATTACAGTTTAGTATTTTGGGGTACTATGTATGAGATTTAATAATACTTTACATTTAACTTTTGAGTATGTTTAGCAATAATGCAATCAGTACATATTTTAGTTACTGTGTAGCTCTTGTATCTCTCTTCAGTGATGACCATCATCATTCTACAGGGTGTACAGGATCAGAAAGTTGGTGAGTATCAGCTTTTAGCTTGTCTATATCAATTATAGGTCACATTTTGAATACAAACAAAGGATAACAAAAATTGTGAGAGAAAAACAAATGTATCTGAGATTTTTTAAATTGTTTGATTTAACGTGTTATTCGTTCACTGTTGAAGTGCTGTGTGCCAGTTTTAGTAGTAAAACTCTAAAATGACTCTTTCATTTTTCTGTTTTAGATGCAGTTTCTCTTCGTATTGTTCCAAACAGATTGCAGTTCTTTGAATACGAATCAGTGACATTTCACTGTGAAGGAGTCGATTATTGTGAAGTTGTGCATAATATTAAAGGGAAAGTAGAATCATGTAGTAAAACTAATGATACATCACCAACAGGATCATCCTGCTTTCTTAAAATTGTTTATACAGAGGACAGTGGAGAGTACTGGTATGAGACTGAAGGAGAGAGAAGGAGCAACATTATCAAGCTCTCTGTCACTGGTACTTTTGAAGAAAGAAGAATATTTCATAACATTTTTTTAATAAAATGTAATCTCATGTATTTAATTATCAAATGCATTTCATTTAGCTGGTCCTGTGTTCCTGGAGAGTCCTGCTGTTCCTGTTTTAATGGAAGAAACTGTGACTCTGAGCTGCAGGAACAAAATTGCATCCTCCAACTTCACAGCTGATTTCTACAAAAATGGATTTCTCATCCATAGAAGCTCCACAGGAAACATGACCATGCAGAGAGTCTGCACATCAGATGAAGGACTTTACAAGTGTAGCATCTCAGGAGTTGGAGAATCACCAGAGAGCTGGCTGAAAGTCACAGGTGAGACACTCAGATGTTTTAAAATACTATTACTCATAATTGTGGTATGAATAAAAGTTGATCCTCATTATGCAAAGCTGTTGTTGAATGTCATTATGAAGAAGCTAAAATTAACACTGGATGGTTTACCATTCTTGCCTCATTTAAACCTTTGTTACTTTTCTAACGATCATTCAGATTCTGTAAATTACACAACCAATCCAGAGAAACAGGGGAGCCATTCCTCCTCTCCTGCCACACGGATCATTTCCACCATTTTGGTCAGTGCTCTGTTGGTGACAGCTTGCCTGTATCACATTGGCAAAGGTTACTGGAAGAGAGGTAATTAAAATTATTATTATTATAATAATTATATTAAAAATTAGCCTGTCAGGCAGATACACTGTCTCATTTTCTTTTCCAAAGTTTTTAAATAAAAGTGAAAGTTGTAAGAAAAACAGGAGGTATTTTACTGAGCAACAATATGACAAAAATACTTCTGTGAAGAAAAAGCTTGCATGTTATGTTGTCTATAGCTTTGTTTGACTTTTATGTAATATTTATTATGTATAGATGTGAGTGATAATTTCAGTTTCCAAAACATAGACTTCAAATGAAAACCACACAACATGCAATTTTAAAGTTATTCTTTTAGACACATACTGTATCCCAGACAGCTCAAGATAGTTACATGTGGCATGAAGTACAACTTCAGACATGCATTCAGTTTTAAAATTAACTTTAAATTGAGCCCAGTTACTTTTAAACAATAATATTAAGTGTTATTTGTCTCACAAATTGTTCTACTGCAGAAAAAAAAGAATGTATAATACAATTAAGAATTTTACCATTGGACCACCCAAAAAACAAAGAAATAAATGCTGGAGAGGTCATCATATATTTAAAAAAACAAACAAAAAAAAACATTAAAACTATCTGAAATTTGTGAGGCATAGAGGATATATTGTACAGTAAGTTTAATACAAACACAGAACTGTAGAGTACAATATCTTAGTTTCGTACAAAGGCAACATTAAAACCAACAAACTGTTATGAACAGCTGATATTCTTGTGATTAATATAGAATTATCAGCCAAACAGCAAAAATTCATTTTGAAATGTAAGATTTTCGTTAGCTCAGTGTTCCGTTAGCAAAGTCTTACAAAATGGGGTGGTGTAGGAATGACATCGATTTTTTTGTAGCCCTGAATATCAGATTTTCCTAAAATTTTGAATCAAGCCTAATGAACACATTGAATAACAGACAGAGATCATCATCACTAATGTTGATTTGGTTATTATTCCCATCACTCCCACTGTCCTTTTTCATTAAAAGATGAAGAAGCATTTTTACTGTAATATAGCTCCACTGTACTATGATATTAATTGGACATTAATTGGTTACTACTTTGGTAATTGGGTGGCAATAACTTAGAAGATTATTATGTTTTTGTTTTTGCCTTGTTACCATACTATACCTTCCAATTTCTCTGTGCTTTTGTGCTAAGTATGACTTTACATTGACAATAAAGAGTTATCTTAGCTTATCTTCTCTTATTACCACTTTATTATTAAGCCATTGTAAGCTTCTTTCTATTCTGTTTTTTCTTCTACTCTTCTTTTGTGTGTCTTACAGGTTTGCAGAGAGAGAGAGCTGTCTGAAGACATCATCACTTCTGAGTGAGAGCGAAAACAAAGCAGTAACCCGGTTTTATCACATTTTGGTTTTGTTGTTGTTATTGTCTTCTGGGTTTGATGTACAAGTGTATGGACAGTTATAGCTTTTCTTTAATTAGTCAGATACGGCTATTTACCATTCCTATTTGGTTATAAGTATATATAAAGTTTGAACACAAGCAAAGACACCTGCCTGAAATACAGACGTTGAAGCTTAGCCAACTTGTTTGATCGTCTTTCTGTTTTTAGACATGTGTGAATGCTGTTGCACTAAAAGAGCTTTTGCAGCTTTTCACTGAGGTCAACGTTTAATCTCAAAGTGTCACATTAGTTTTTTCCTAAACAGACGTACTGAGTTTGTGGTCAGCAGTGAAATGTAACTGCCATGCTTGATAGTGAGCATGACTTTAACTGACTTTAAGTGTGGTCTAGTGCTGAAACAAATAAGTGGTGTCTTATTTCATTCTGGAACTTTTCTTTAATAAAGCCAAAGAAAATTATGTGAACTTCTACTTCTGTTTGGTCAGACTGTGTGAAAAGCAGAAGTCAGGAGCTGAGTGAGGGAGGAAGTGCTCAACTCATGTGGGCTTGGCCTCAATAGCTTACAGTAGGTTATATTTTGAGAGGCTAAATAAGGTCAGTGACTATATGATTTATTTCAGCAGAATTTCCTCTCCCTATGCCATGACTTAGTTTTACACAATGGGGGTGTCCAAATTCATGGGCTGCATCCTCATGAGGACGCATTTGTAGCCCGATTACGTCACAGAGACGCGATAAAGGCTGTCCAAATTTGTAGACTCTAAATGCGGCTGACAAATGCATCCTCCTTTTCCCCAGATTTGAAGGATGGGTCGGGTGTATCCTTCGTGGCCCACCATATCCCAGAATTTATAGCGCGGCAAAACTCATTGTGATTAAGAGCAATTAAATTGTGGCATTGAGAGCAAGGCAACAGCAGACATCACCTAGCAATTAAGTAACAATCTAAGGTAAATAAGCATTTTATTACATACAAAATTGGGCTACCAACTAATTTATTTCCCCCAGTTATCAAAGCAGAATCAGAACCCATCACAAAGATCCTGTCACCAGGTATAAACCAGCCCATAGCAGAGGACGCCTTCTATTCTGCAATTTAGTTGGTAAGGGTGGTGAAAGTTATACCTTATGTGCTGAATTAAAATAATACGTCATAAAAATGAATAAATATGGGTTTCAAAGTATCCATAGTTTTCTACTAATAGTACACTGACAATAAAGAACATTGAATTAGACAATACATGTATATATTGTGTGGATGTGAGGGGGAAAACCTATAAAAGACACAGCCGTCCAATACACATTCTGCAAAAAAAAGCAATACGGATCATAAATGAAACCACTTCAAGAGAACCATCAAATCCACTTTTTATTAAATTTTATATTATTAAAATTAAGGATTTGGTTGACCTCAGAACTGCACAAACAATGTATAAAGCAGCAAACGCATTTTTGCCCCACAACATTCAGAACTTGAACTTGAGACCAACTCACCATGACCTGAGAGGAGTCCTTATGTTCAGCAAGTCTTTATTAAGGACAAATGTAAAATATCACAGCATTATAGTCACAGGAGTTAGTGTGTGTAACACCTATACAGATAAAGTTAAGAAAAGTGCTTAGTTAAAAACAATAAATTGCATAAATATGGGAAATGTTCCTCTCAGTGATTGACCTGTCTCATTGTGTTCTATTGAAGCCTTTTTTCATGTTTATTAATTAAGGTGTGAGTAACCCACACTTAAGGTATTCATTGAGCTATTTGTCACACTGATATAACTCCATATAACGCATGTCTAAACATAAACATTAAAAAAAAGAAAAACAAAAAAACAAACTAACATAAATGAGATTAATTTTATAAAGCTCAGATTTAGTGGGGTGTTAATCACAATGTTTAGCTAATGTAAAAATATAGTTTGCTGTTTTGGTTTGTGAGCTTAAATTGTTGTATGTGTGTATTGCATATGAGTATTGACTATATAGTCATACATAGTTAAACATGTATATTGTCGGATTATAAAATGACGTATTCTGAATATTGAGTTGCAAATAATGGGATTTAAAATAAGGAAATAGGAACAAAAAAAAGGTAAACTTCGTCATAATGTTTTTTTGAGCGCAAACGTAATATTCATCAAAGCTTGATAATATTTTTAGGTTTTTCTTTTCTCTTTTTTTTGTTATATTTACATGTTCGAAATAAACTATCCTTTTCTATTGTACATACTCCAATGTTAACACATATCACTAAAATATATAAAGCTTGCACAATTACTCCTAAACTTTTGTGTTAGACAAAACTGCCATGATATATCTTGTATGTGGAAAAAAATCCTTGCTTCAGTACAAAGTATAGAAAAAAAATACTTAATTTCCTTACATCAAAATAATAATACCTGTTTGGGAACAGTCTGACAAAGTGAAGTACGCGAGATAGATCTATCTATCTATCTGAAATCTATCTGAAATTCAACTCATATCACTTTGACTTTTTGTAACCTAGCTCTTTTTTTTGTCTCTTCTGTGATGACTCTTATGATACTTCTTGGTGCACATGATCAGAAAGTTGATGAGTATCAAAAATTTGCCCATTGATATGAATTTTGTTGTGTTTTTGCTACACATATTTTCTTTGTGTGCACTGAATAGATTTTGCTTTTAGTGTAATTACCACCAAAAAGATTTGATAATTTACTGGTTAGTTACTTATGTTCAGTGTAAGAGGTGGGTGATCAATTAGACTGTTGTTGTCACACTTAACCTTTTAAGATACGATGATAATAACGTTGTTCAACAAAGGCTTAAAACAAAGGGAAATCAGCTGTGTACTGGATTCATATGGGCATAAAATAAGGTAAGTCTGCATTTCAACAGTTTCCATGACAAATCTCTAAAATTACAAAACATGCAGTTTGCCTTTAATATAATGTAAGTCTGTGTTGTCTTTTTGTTTTTGCAAATATTTTTTATTGAAAAAAGAAAACAACACAGTGCTTGCAGTTACCAAAATACAATTAACCTTTCTTCATTTTCCTAGTCATATATAGAAAAAAACAACTAAACAAAAACACACTCTAAAACAAAGACAGGATAGTATCATAGAGTTTCAAAATGGTTCCTCTGTGATGAGGAATAAATGATAACATGGTTTCCCACTGCTGTTCTGGAGGTAAAGAGGGAAAATTTGGGAAACACTTGGCAACAAAATTTTGAATTTGAAAATAGCGAAACAAATGGGTAATAGGGAGATCGTAATGAGAAGACAAATTGGGAACTATCGAAAACACCATCCACATATAAATGTTTGAACTGTTTTATACCCTTGTCACACCACACTGAGAATGTCGAGTCCAAGAGTGAAGGGGGAAACAAATGGTTGTCACTTAGAGGACGCGAGGAAGACGGCATTACAAAATTAAAGTGCCGTCTAAACTGAAACCAGATCTTGAGTGTGTTAAGAACCACCTGATTATCAGTATACAGAGAGGGTTTTACGGGTAAAGAGGAATAGAGCAAAGCTGGTATAGAAGAGCCCTTGCATGATGATAGCTCCAATTTACACCACGAGGAACCAGAAGATTTTAGCCAGTAGCAAAGTTTAAGGATGTGAGCAGCCCAGTAGTAAGCTAGAAAATTAGGTAATGCTAGTCCTCCACTAAATCTGCATCTCTGCAGTAAAGTTTGAGAAACCCTAGGTGGCTTCCCTCCCCAAATGAAAGAACCAATAATCTTGTCCAGTGAAACAAAACAAATGTTTTGGCAAAAATAAGGGAATCGACTGAAATAAAAATAAAAATTTTGGTAAGATGTTCATTTTAACAACATTAATCTTACCGATTAAAGAAAGGGGGAGATTATCGCATCTTTGAATATCAGATGTAATCCTTGATATGAGGGGAATCAAATTAGCTGATTTAAGGCCAGACAGAGGGCGAGTCACATTAATCCACAAGTATTTAAACCCTGATAGACTGAGATGAAAGGGTAGATCGGACTGTTGAAGTTGATGTGCTGCCGTATTAACGGGAAAACACTCACTTTTCCCCAAATTTAATTTATAACCTGAAAACGAGCTGAAGTTCTCCAGAATACTTAAAACAGCAGGGATGGAGCGTGCAGGGTCAGTCATATGTAATAACAAGTCATCTGCATACAATGATACTTTATGTGCAATTCCATTACGGATGATTCCCCTGAATACAGAGGAAGATCTCAGATGGCAATGGCAAAGAGTAAAGGTGACAGAGAGCAACCTTGACGACAACCACGACCCAGCGCAAAATAATCAGAGTAAACATCATTAGTATGAACACTGGCTTTGGGGTACAAATAAAGAAGCAAGAAATAAATGTATCGCCAAATCCAAAATTTCTTTAAAACTGCAAACAAGTACTCCCACTCCAGCCTATCAAAAGCCTTTTCACCATCTAAGGAAATCACAAGTTCGGGAAATTCAGATAGATGCTTTGAGTAAATAACATTAAAGAGTGTACGGGTATTAAAAAACAATTGCCGTCCCTTTATAAAGCCATTCTGCTCTTCAGATATAATGCGTGGAAGCACATCCTCAAGGCGAGATGCAATTACTTTAGCCAATACCTTTGCATCGGCATTTAGCAGAGATAATGGCCTGTAGGAACCACAGGAGGTTGGGTCCTTGTCATTTTTGAAAAGGAGCGCTATGGTGGCTTGTGTGAAAGTAGGTGGTAATGAACCCCTTTCTAAGGATTCATTAAACACAGATAAAAGCAATGGTGCCAATTTACCAATAAATGTTTTATAAAATTCAATTGGAAACCCATCCGGGCCTGGGGCTTTATTAGACTGCACAGCTGTAATAGCTTTTAATACTTCTTCAACAGATAATGGGGAGTCCAATTGCCCGGCAATATTAATACCAATAACAGGGTTTGAAAGATTATGAAGTAATTCATTCATTTTAGCTTTGTCCGTTGGAAATTCGGACTTATACAACGAAGAGTAAAATGTTTTAAAGGTAGAATTAGTTTCCAAGGGATCTGTAGTGATAATGTCATAAGAGTTTTTAATACTGGGTATCACACGCGAGGAGGCCTGACGTCGTAACTGATGTGCCAACAAGCGACTAGCCTTGTCACCAGTCTGTGTTGTCTTTTAACAGTGAGAGGCATCTGAGAAGAGTTCTAAAACTTCTAGGGTTGACGCGGAGATGCCCCCAACGACCTTTTACTGAAATCCACAAAGCTGTGGAGGTAAGCGTTAAAACATCACTGCAAGAAATATATATTTTCCTGAAGTCTGTGGTATGAGCTATTGTAGAAAGAATAAATGTTATTTTCTCTAGTTATTGTTTAAAATAATCATTTAATTGTTTGGTTCTTTTTTAGAGTGAGATGAAACAGTGGTCTCCTGAGGAATAAGGGCAATGGTAAAGTGGGTAAGTGATGTCAGAGGAGTGCGGCCTTGTTACAGGTTGGTTTCCATAGTGTCTAGTTAATATAATCAAGTATTCTCTTGTTTTACTGTTGAGCTCAGAGTAAAATCTATTGTCACTGTAGAGACAATGTTGCTAAAATAATGAGGGATATGAATGCCAGTGGTCTTCAGAGGAGATCTCCTGGAAAGAAGAAAATTCCCTGTCGGAATTACATCAGCCGCGGTCCAAATGACACCTGGCACATTGATGGTTTTTATTTTATCTTTTCAATTAACCTTCCTGTCATGTTTTGATGGTACTTCTGTCGAAACAATTTGTAATTCTTATTCGTTGTTTCATATAGGCAATGATAAACTGAAGTTCTTTGGAATGTGGATACATTTGGGGATTGACAGGTAGGTCTGAATATGGCATTTACTGCTTAATTTTATTATATTCAGTGTACAAAGTTGCTTTAAGGATGTGAGATAAACTGAGGTGTTATCTCCCCTGAGTAGAATAGGGCAGGGGGTGGGCAACTCCAGGCCTCGAGGGCCGGTGTCCTGCAGGTTTTAGATGTGTCCTTGATCCAACACAGCTAATTTAAATGGCTGAATTACCCTCACAACATGTTTTGTAGTTCTCCAGAGGCCTGGTAATGAACTAGTCATTTTATTCAGGTGTGTTGACCCAGGGTAAGATTTAAAACCTGCAGGATGCCGGCTCTCGAGGCCTGGAGCTGGCCAAGCCTGGTCTAGGGGACCAAGATAAAGTATGAATAGTGAAGGAGGATTCAAGAAGGCAGTTTTTAAAAGGTTTATTTCCTGCTAGTTTTAAAGTTCAATTTCAGAGTGGCAGTTAATTTCAGGGAGAGCCAAGACCAACATAACAAACAAAACATCCCTAATAGAAACTAAAAGGAACTTACTTAGCTCCAAAGAACACCAAATATACAACTTAAAACGATAACCTGCCTAACCAACACATAAACAGGAAAATACAAGGGATTACAAAACAAAAGGCAGCTCTCCCCTACCGTCAGTCTGAACACAGTCAAGAGGCACATACAATCCCAAAGGCATGTAAGCCTGTGCAACTATGGCAGTCAAAATGGCCGGAGGGCCCAGAAACACAGCCTAGGCAGAGCACAAGGGAAAACCAGCATCCTCTTGGGGAATGTAACAGAGGCCAAAAACCAAACATAGCGCCAAACATGATTCAATCCTATGTACGAGTGGCCACTTTACTGTTTCTGCCTTTTCAGATTTTCCAGGAAGGTTCTATGTTGTGGGTCAAATGCAGATGGCATTTCACATGCGAGATCTTGGGAATCAGGCATGGAGGTATGATATTAATAAAACAATCTGGAGCCAGGTCTGACAATCTAACATACATGTCTACCACTGGAAATTTGTGAATTATGTGAACAACACTTTATTACTCCAAATTGGACTAGTATTCAAATGCAATTACAATTTCAATTTCAATCAATTACAATGGGAACTAAGACCAACAAAGTCAATGTGTGGAAGGGACCATCAAAAAGCTCTGATTGCAGTCTTCTTGCAAATTTGAAAGCAGGGGTGAATGGTGTGTGTGAGAGCATGGTGGCCAGAGGTGGGTAGTAACGAGTTACATTTACTCCTTTACATTTACTTGAGTAAGTTTTTGAAAAAAATGTACTTTTAAAGTACTTTCTTTCCACGATACTTTTTACTTTTACTTGAGTACATTTGTGAAGAAGAAACGGTACTTTTACTCTGCTACATTTGCAAAATTCGACTCGTTATTTTTAAAAAAAATAATTAGTTTAACACATTAGATAATATGCCGCCAGTGGAGTTTCCGGTAACTTTTTTACCAATCAGATGTGGCCATGCAGTCACATGACCAGTTTGAAACTGTGGCGGGCAGAGCCGCCCAAGCGTTTCAAAGTAGCGGACACACGGAAAGAAGAAACACATGAAAACATGGCAGAGCCAGTTGTTTACGCTAGAGCTGAAGAGGATGAACACCCTTGGCCTCATATACTAACAATGTTTCTCTTAAAAGCAGCACAAAAGAACAGCTATGTCTTCAGTGTCGGTGTCTTCAGTCAGAGCCAAAACAAACCAACTTTTCAGCGTGAAACAACTCAACTCGTGTAACCTGAGGAAACGGTAAGTTTTCTGTAAATATCTTTTTAGCTGTGGTTAGCTGGATGTCAGTCTTATGTTACAGCAGCTGTGTCGAGCTCGAGCGGCGAGTCATATTTTCGGCGCTACATTGTAGTGATATAAATTTGTGGGTGTTTTGTGCAGCTTCGGCTATCCTTTTAACCGCTCGCTGGTTAGCTAGCGTGAGCTATAAGCCAACAGCTAGCCTGGATAATGACGCTAGATTTCCATGCACATGTAAACACAGCTCGTCTCTACTGCTTTAACTGTTAAAACAGAAGGCAATACTGCAGGTGACAGAGTTTATTATGTGAAGCAGCAGCTTTTTTAGTTTAAACAGTCTGCATTAAGCTGGGCAATATAAATATTATATTGTATGAACGTGATATTATATTGTTCAAACGTGAAAGGTATATTGCACGAACATGAAAAGTATTTTGTTAGAACAATAAACCTTTCACGTTATAACGTGATATAGCTCTATTTTTCTTTTGCCTGGGTGGCAGCTCTACGCTTACGTACTCGGATGAGCTTGCCTCATCCTACAAGTTGTGCCTCCATCTCTTGTGTCCAGATCACACGCTGCACTGCCGTGCTGCTCCACCTTTTCACTTTCATTTCTGTGTTTGTGCGTGCGCAGTGTGAGAGGCTGCGTTGAGGGGCGACAGGATTTCAAACAGGTTTGATTATCTTGCGACCATACGATTGATGATTGAGAGATGATCGTGAGGTGTTAACTGCTTTTCATTACCCCATGTATACTACACGATGCACACACGATTAAGGCAAAACTTAGGCTGATCCCCAAAACGGTTGCGTGACTGAAAGATCGGCTCAAAATGGGCCAAAAATCGCACAGTGTATGGCCAGCTTTTGGAGGCTAGCTCCAAACAAACATCTGCAGCTTGGCAGTATATACAGCACTATAATGACCACATCTAATTCTTTTGAAAACCTAACATCTTTACACAGGTCTCCACTTCATCAGACATCACCTAGACACAGAGCTGGATGAGGCCAGCACAAACAGCAGCCTAACCGACGAAGATGATGGATCCATTAGGTCAGGAAAGCCAGAAGCAGGAGAGCTGGAGAGGTACCTTTTATGTCCATTCACTGGAGGTGTGGATCTATTGCATGGCTTTCCTCACATCAAGAAGCTGTCGATCAAACTCAATACAGCTCTTCCTGCTTCTGGAGCTTGTGAAGGACTTCTTAGTCATGCAGGACTCCTGTTCACTGCTAAACAGTTGCAGCTTCACAGAAAGAACCTTGAGAGCAAACTGCTGCTGAAGCTTAACCATCACCTCACTGAGTTAAGAAATGGCACATTTTTGCTAAATATGCAGAAATAAATGCACAGCCATACAATTTATGGTAAAGTGAGCTGCCTTGTATGTACATATGTTCAAGATGCCTCTTTCTAATGTTTTCTCTGAGGCTGCTGTGCCATTTGGAGCAAAATATTTACAAGTTTACAGCATATCTTGTCACTGGAAATTGTTTGCACTGTTTATATATTTATATTATTTACTGTAGGTACTGGTGAAAAAGCTTTGTTGTGAAAAACTGAAATCTGGAAATTAGAATTGTTGTGCCTTATTTTGTTGATGTTTTTACATATATTATATTTGAAAATACTAAAATTTATATATTTATTTATTTTTGTTTGTCTGATAGCATTTATTTAAACATAAATCGGACATTACAACCAGTTACTCACTACTTGAGTAGTCTTTTCGCCAAGTACCTTTTTACTCTTACTTGAGCAACTTTTTTGACGACTACTTTTTTTTTTTTTTTTACTTTTTACTTTTACTTGAGTAATAATATTTTAAAGTAATGCTACTCTTACTTGAGTACAATTTTTGGATACTCGACCCACCTCTGATGGTGGCCAACAAATCTGACTCAGTTCAAATATTTTAGGTTTTCTTCCACTAGCTTCTCACAATATTTTACAGGAACTTTGGTCCATTCTGGTGTAACTAAGTCATCCATGTTAAAAAGCAATTCTACCAAAACACTAAGGAAGCTTAATATGAAAAAGTTAAGATTATTCTTTTACCAAGTTCATACTTTTCTGGCATTTGGCAAAGAAAAATCATTTTGGTAATTCTAAATGGTCGAAAACATGAGAAAGAAAAAAGTAATCAGTTTTTTATATGTTGTACACAAACATGGTTTCAAGTACATATTTAAACAAATGCCAGCAATAAAAAGTATTTTTTGAATATGAATGTAATAACATTATTAACATCTACATAAATATATTAAACATAAAAATATGACTATTGGTACCTTCACCAAGCAGCTGTCTGTGTGAAGCACTTGCTCCAGGGTTGTGTCATGAATGTATTCAGCTGCCAACAAAAAACAGGACTCAGTGCGGGCAACTGCCATGAGTCTGTCTCATCCCAACATTGTCAGTCTCCTAATACAATAGAATAAAAAACAAAACACAAAACAGAGGCATAGTATGTTACAGCTTTAGGAACAAACAAACAATCAAACAAAACAAGCATGTAAAACTTATTACAATGAAACGTTTATCTCATGATGAATGTCGCTGTCCTCCATCCCTTGTTGGCCACACATGATCCTTTTAACAGCTGCTGGAGTACCATGAAGAGAACCTCTATATACCTTGCCAAACGTCCCTTGTATGTAATTAAAGCCTCTTTCACATATGGAACACGTGAAAGATACACTTGGAAATAAAAAACACACAGTAGCATACATTAACATACAGCTACTGCTAATCATTACTGATCCAGCAGTTAGTAGAAGAATATCTTATCCAACTGGAGCACCAAATAGTGAAGAATGAAAACATTTATGCCTTTATTTACAATTTCGTCGTATGATTTGATTTTAGCCCTAAATGGGAAAGAATGCTTACATGATGGTAATTTTGGAGTTGTGTTGAAAGACTCTGCAAAAACTATTAAATGCCCACTATTTCCATTACCTTCAGATAGTTCTTCAGCTCTCTCCATAGCTTCTTTTGCCTCTACAACTGCATGCGGTAACATGCCATGGCTCACTGCTCCACCTGGACCTAGAGATGACCCTACATTTTCCTCCTTCCTTTGCTTGGACTGGCTTTTCTTTCTGACCCTCCCTGCATCAAATTCAGCTGAGCTGGATGTTTCTAGATGGAAATCCTATGAACACATTCAGACAAGATATACTTTTTGTAGGATGCACTGTGAAATAATCCACATTTATGACAGTTATAAGAAATTAATTGGTCAGTTCAAGATGAAGCCATGGTTTTACCTGGTCTGCAGCACTTTGTCCTATGTGAGTTTCAGGAAGTTCATCTGCAAAATAAGATGCATATTACATACTGTAACTGTGCAATGACCAAGCATAGTAAACAAGTGTGTAAGGGCTGGAAATGTGATGCAAAAAAAAAGGTCAATGTTAATGATCTAGTTAGATGTCCAGGCATTCACCTAAACTGCAAATTTCATCACCACCCACTTTAGTTTCAGGGTCTTCATCTGTAAAATAACACATTAAATTCAATATATCTGAATGCCCAACCTGGTCAGTGTACCATGTTCAATCATGACATGAAAAAAATATTCAATTTGATTTGGGCAGGCACACGCCTGAGATGGTATGGTATATCTCTGATATGCATTATGTAACTTTCACAACCTAACTGCAACTTACTTGATGACCTGACTGACTGGCTGACTTCTGAGACCTGACGGCTTTTTTCCTGAGACCTGAGGATGTCCTAAAATGTACACTGTAACAGTGCTTTCTCTGTGTTCTCGTGTTTCATTGCCTCAGTTATGTTTTGATTGTTGTTCTTTCCCGGTCTCGTCTGTGTCATGTCTGTCTGGGTCTGGCCTGTGTGTGTGTGTGGTCCCATTGTTTGCATCCTCTGTCTTGTTGTGTGTAAATAGCCAAAATTGTGTTCCCCATGTTTCCTGTTCCTTGGCATTCGTTGTGTATTTAAGCCCCTTGTTTTCTTCCATCCTGTGTTGTATTGTCCCTCGTTCCACACTGTGTGTTCCGCCTGCTTGTCAGCCAGCTTCCCTGCCTGCCCATTTAGTTAGTGTTGATTTTCCAAGTGTTCAATAATAAAGCTGTTTTGAGTTTACCATTTGCCTTTTGACTTTTTGGGTCGTCCATTGCTGCTGGCTACCCACAGCCCTTGACAACAAGAGGTTTGTTTGGTTAGGTTGCCTGGTCTCAGCATTTCAGAAATCTTTGATCTATTTTGCAGTGACAAATTTGAAAAATGTTGCTTTTTGGTTGAATGATGTTGGGAGTGTTTTCTTGGGTCACTTTGGGCTCCTTGGGTCCCCAATTTTACGAAACTTCAAAGTTTCATAAAATTGTTTAAGCTAACAGCTACAATAAGCATTACAGTTACTCTTAGGCTATCATTTGTTTACATAATGCTTTTTCTTATACACGTAATACATTTATTACCAACCTGAGAGTTTATCTGCTGAACATGTAATCTGTGCCCTGCTCCAGCTCAAGATGTTGTAATAACACTCAGCTCACTAACACTCTGGGTCCACAGGTATAATGTAGCTCTATTAATCGGCGCTCTATTAATCAGCGCTCGATTACTCTGCGGCTTTCTTGAAGGACCCGGATGAATGACCCCATAAACTGAATTTAAGAACTGAAATTGAATGATGAGAAGTGAAACTGAAAGCATCCAAGAGCTAAATTTAAACAAGGATGAAATAAAATTTCAAAGCAAATTAATCAGATTCAATCTGAGCAATTCAAATTCGAATTTAATGTTTTCAAATTCAATTTCTGATGGCACAAAGTTCTGCCAATAACAGGGAAATGAAATCACAGATAACTGAAATTTTGCCACACACCCACAGACACTGTATCACAGTGTAATGAGTCTGTAATAAGTCAGATGACATGACACAGTACAGAGAGTAACCACTAGACTGCAGCAGGGGAAAAGTTTTTCCCTTCACTACATAATAATCTGTGATCATCCACAGATCATCAAACATCAATGAAACAGCTAAAGAAACTGCTTTAATATTACTTAACACTTCTGTAGTGTTCATATTTTTGCTACTCAACCAATGCTTGTACATCAGTTCTTTACTTACTGCCCTTTCATATTGTTTGTTATCATGAATGGTCGGCTGACATAGTCTATGTATATTATTGTGTGTGCGCTTAAATCAAAGCGCTTGATTCAAAGCAATTTTTCTAACATGAAATACAGAAAGTGCACCATTAAGACATCTTTCACTTGCATATGCACATTTCTTTCTACTACCAGTAAGGTTTATCTCCATTTGGACCTTTTGAGAACAAATATATAGCCTGTCATATCAAGCAGAAACAAGCAGAGCACACCTCTCAGCATCTAAATCACTTCTATCTAAAAATCTTAAGTGATATCTATGACTCAGAAAACAAAACAAAGCATATATATATATATATATATATATATATATATATATATATATATATATCAGAATCAGAATCGTGTTTATTGGCCAAGTATATGTGCAGACAAATACAAGGAATTTGGTTCCGGTAGATGGTGGCTCTCCAGCACAGCAATGTAAATCTCACACACACACACACACACACACACCCACACACACACGTATCTATATATACATTACACATGCATACACATACATACACAAAGCTGTGTAAACCAACTATAAATAACTAATCTAAACGTATATACATAAAATACAGAAATGAAATGAGGTGGAATGAATACTACAGAATGTACATAAGGTGCAGTTGCAGTCTGGCAGTGGGAGCAGTGTGACAGGTCAACTGTTTAGAAGGGAGATGGCGAGGGGAAAGAAACTGTTCCTGTGTCGGGTGGTCCTGGTCTGCAGGCTTCTGTACCATCTGCCAGAGGGCAGCAGGTCAAAAAGTCTGTGTCCAGGGTGTGAGGGGTCTGTGATGATTTTCCCTGCCCGTTTCCTGGTTCTTGAGAGGTACAGATCCTGGATGGAGGGCAGGGGGGCGCCGATGATCCTTTCTGCTGCCTGTACAGTCCGCTGCAGTCTGCTCCTGTCCTGTTTTGTGGCTGCACCATACCAGACTGTGATGGAGGAGCACAGGACAGACTCAATGACTGCAGTGTAAAACTGGATCAGCAGCTCCTGTGGAAGACTGTACTTCCCCAGTTGTCTCAGGAAGTACATCCTCTGCTGGGTCTTTTTGAGGATGGAGTTGATGTTGGTCTCCCACTTCAGGTCCTGGGAGATGGTGGTACCCAGGAACTTGAAGATCTCCACAGTCGACACAGGGCTGTCTGATATGATGAGGGGGGGCAGAGTTGAGGGATGTCTCCTGAAGTCCACTGTCATCTCTACAGTTTTAAGAGTGTTCAGCTCCAGATTGTGCTGACTGCACCAGAGTACCAGCCGCTCAACTTCCTGCCGGTATGCAGACTCATCACCATCCTGAATGAGGCCAATGATGGTGGTGTCATCTGCAAACTTTAGGAGTTTTACAGCTGAGTTCTTGGAGGTGCAGTCATTAGTGTAGAGGGAGAACAGTAGTGGTGAGAGGACACATCCTTGAGGGGCACCAATACTGAGGGACCGAGTTTCAGAGGTGATCTCCCCCAGCCTCACTTGTTGCTTTCTGTCTGTCAAGAAGCTGGTGATCCACTGACATATATACATATACATATATGTATATGTATATATGTATATACAATTTATTTTGGTCTGTTTGGTGAACATTTGTCTGCTATTTTCCTATAATGCTTTACAAGTTCATTAAAGGAAATAGCAGACAGTTGAAGTTCAGCAGTTTGGTAATCCACTGTGTCTCGCAATATAACTTCTATCATCTCTGTATCCAATCAGAAAGAGACTCAGAGAGACCATGGCTGTCATATTTACCTTATTTTATGAACTGTCTTTGCTATCATGATGGTGGCTCTGCTGGTGCTTTTGGTGGGATGTCTTCACTTTTATGTGTATGGGAAATCTGTTTCTCTTATCAAATAGCATCAACATGGAGTACAATTCAGTGACAAAGATTAAATAAATGTTGAAATGTTACACTATGTTTTTTTTATATTATGTGTTTATTGCTTATTGCCACCAGAGCAACACATTTTAAGCAGATATGCCAATTATCACACATGAAAAGATTCTCTTCCTGACATCATTTTGACAAAACAAATTTCCCACGTGTCTGACTAATAAAGGTTATCTTATCTTATTTTATCTTATCATTTTGAGTATATCTGGATTAAATCACGTAAAAAAGATCAATATAAATTAAGCTATGTTTGAATGTCAGAATGGCATTACTTTATGTAACAGTAACATTTACTGTCCTGTGATTGAAAATAACGTTAATGACTTTGGTGATTCCCTGAGTGGGCTGAGTACCCCGAGAAGAGGTGCAACATTCAACAAACTGAGCACAGGAAACAGGAACCAGTCTACAAGCTGCATCAAACACAGCATTAGTCTGAACTGGTTTGTTGTTCCGCCCACTAACAGTGAACTGAAACCGTGAGGCTTGACTTAACACAAAAGACATTCAACTTCTCTGAAATTGGCTTTTGTAACACTAGATAATAACATTAAGTCTGAAAACTATTTAATTAAAATTAAAATATTTCTTACTAGCACAGAGACAGCCCTGCTCATTTCAGATAAGCTTCAGTCTTCTATATACAGCGATACGACATGAAGGTCAGAGCTCTCTGCATCACACTGTGTGAGTAATTTGTCTATTTCTACATTATTCTAAAAACATTTTTTAGGTTATTCATGCTGATAAAAAAATATGATAATTTTATTTGTTTTATACTATACTAAGAAGGCTATTGCATTTTGTGGACTATGTATGAGATGTAATAATAATTTACTTTTAAGATTTTAGTAAATTTAGCCATTATACAGTGTGTGTTTTAGTTACTGTGTAGCTCTTTTTTCTTCTCTCTTCAGTGATGAACATCATGATTCTGTTGTTGGTACAGAATCAGAAAGTTGGTGAGTACCAACTGTTTGCTTGTGTTTATCAATATCAGGTCACATTTTGAACAAACAAGCAGTGTGTGGGGGGGGTAAAATAGCTTTTTTGTAAGAGAAAGAAATGAATGTTATATCTTTTCTTCTTTTATTTACTGTTTTATTTGTTCACTGATGAAGTGCAGTATGCCAATATTAGTAATAAAACTCTAAATGAGTCTTTTATTTTCTTTGTTTCAGATGCAGTTTCTCTTCGTATCGTTCCAAACAGATTGCAGTTCTTTGAATATGATTCAGTGACATTTCACTGTGAAGGAGTCGATTATTGTGAAGTTGTGCATAAAGTCAAAGGGAAAGTAGAATCATGTAGTAAAACTAATAAGAAGACACCAACAGGATCATCCTGCTCCATTAAAATTGTTTATACATACAACAGTGGAGAGTACTGGTATGAGACTGAAGGAGGAACAAGAAGCAACATTATCAAGCTCTCTGTCACTGGTACTTTTGAGGAAATAACAATATTTCTAATATTTTTTAATTGAATTTATTTCATGTATGTAATTATCAAATGCATGCCATTCAGCTGGTCCTGTGATCCTGGAGAGTCCTGCTGTTCCGGTGTTAATGGAAGAAACTGTGACTCTGAGCTGCAGGAACAAAATTGCATCCTCCAACTTCACAGCTGATTTCTACAAAAATGGATGTCCCATCCACAGAGGAGCCACAGGAAACATGACCATCCAGAGAGTTTCCAAGTCAGATGAAGGACTTTACAAGTGTAGCATCTCAGGAGTTGGAGAATCACCAGAGAGCTGCCTGAAAGTCACAGGTGAGACACTGAGATGGTTTAAAATAGGTTTAGACATAATTGTGATATGAATGACAGCTGATGCTCTTTATGCAAAACTGTTAATTATACGGTCCTGGACTCGTGGCCCAGTGTTTTGATTTTGTATTGTTTATTAGTCTGTTGGTTCTTGGTTTTTGATTATTGGGGTTTTGTTTTCTGTTGATCTTCCAGGATTGTGATTTCTAGCTCTTAGGTTTAATTCTGCGCTTGTGTGTATTTCTTCATTCCCCAGTCAGTCATGTCACACGTCTGCCACCGCAGCCGTGACAGTTAAATTTGTTTGTATTAGCATGTTTGCAATACTCAGAAGTTTCCAGTGTGCAAATTTTAATTGGACATTAACAACTAAAATAGGTGTACCAAACTTTTCATGGTGTTTTAGAAATGTTTAAGTTGATTGGCAAGATTTTTAATGTCATTTGATGGTTTACCATTCTTGTCTCATTAAAACCTTCCTGTCTTTTCTAACCATCATTTAGACTCTCAAAATTTAAATTACACAACTAATCCAGACAAAGAGGCGTGCCATTCCTCCTCTGCTGCCACCCCTTGGATCATTGCCACCATTTTAGTCAGTGCTCTGTTGGTGGCAGTGGGATTTTATCACTTTGGCAAAGGTTACTGGAAGAGAGGTAATGAAAATAATTGTTATTATTATTATTACTATATGGTTTAGTTTGTCAGCCAGATACGTTGTCTGATTTTCTTATGTCAGAAACTAATTGGCTTGAACAAATTGTTTATATCTGTTTAACGTGTTTAAACAACCCCAAAAAACCAAAAACAAAAAATGCATGCTTTTTCTTTTTTTATCTCCATAGATGCAGGCAGAGCAACAGGTGCTGCTGTAAGAGAGACGGGAGGTATTTTACTCAGCAACAAAAAGGATTGCCTTTGTTTTCTCATGTGGTGTTGTCTGCGTTTTTGTTTGACGTGTATGAAATATTTATAACTGTATAGATGTGAGAGATAATTTCAGATTCCAAAACGTACACCTCAAACAAAAACCACATATGATTTTAAAGCTGATCTTTTAGAAACTTACTGTATCTCAAAATAGTTACATGTGGCATGAAGTTCACCTTCAGACATGCATTCAGTTTCAAAGTTAACTTTAAGTTGAACCCAATTACTTTCTCTTTTAAATAAAAATATTTAGGGACCAGCATTACTTGTCTCAAAGTGTTCTACTGCAGGGGGAAAATAATGCAGAATAAAACCAAGAATTTACCATTTGACAACCCATAAAACAAAGAAAATTTTGATGCGGTAGTCAAAAAAACAAACAAAAAGAATGAAACATCAAAAAATTACATTAAAAAATATCTGAGATTTTGGGGGCATAAAGTATGTGTTGTGCAGTAAATCTAATGCAAATAGATCAGAACTGTAAAGTGTAATGATTTTGTTTCATTGTTAGCTCAGTGTTCCATTAGCAACACCTTATAAAATCGGCCAATGTAGGACTGACATCAGTTTCCTTTTCTAACCTCGAATGTCAGATTTTTGTAAAATTTAAAAACCTATTGAATACACTGAATGACAGGGATCATCATGACTGATATTGCTGTGGTTTTAATTCCCTTCACTCGCACTGTCCCTCTTCATTACAAGATGAAGATGCATCACCCTCTAGACCCATTTACTACAACTTAAGCCTCGCTCAACCACAAGGTAAGACTAATTGTGATTCAAACGCATCTCCATCATGGCACTGAAAAGCATAAGCAAGTAATTTGATCTAAAAGAAATAAGTATTTTAATATGTAAAAATTTTTGGCTACCAACTGATTTAATTTCATGTGTTGTCAAAGCAGAAGCAGGAACCAGCAGAGCGATTTATTCAGGAAGTCCTTGCCAACCCATCACTGTGGATCCCTTCTATTCTACAATACTGTAAGTAAGACTGGGGACAGGGATGCCTTATGTGCTGCATTCACACAATCTGTGATGGATAAAAGAGATCTTTAAGTTTGCGATGGGTGAAATAGACAACTTCATACATGGCTTAAGTATACTTTTTTATTCATACCAGTAACTAACTCCCAATGTGTATGTAAAAATGCTGATTTCAGTACACAGAATAAGAAAACTAATGTTTTTCAATGAACATGCTTGTTTGGGAACTACTCTAAGAAGTGAATATTGGTCTGTAATATGTACCATAGTCTAAGGAGCTTGAAAAGAAAAAGTCTCTGAACTTCTATTAAGTTTCCTTGAAGATGTTTCACCTCTCATCCGAGAAGCTTCTTCACTTTTAAGAGCAATTGGTGGAGAGTCCCAGATTTTAAGCCCTATGGGAGTTTCCCCCAAGAGGGTCATAGACCCCCTAATGATCCTCTACCTACTCACATGAGCCAAGGTGTGAAAGCGGGTGTAGGTCACAATCAGCCAGGGTTTTGGGTGAGCTCATTGTGAAACCTGGCCCCATCCTATCATGTGTTTCTCTGAGGTCAGATGGCCCAGGATGTGAGTGGGCGTTAAGGCGTCTGGGACGGGATCTTAGAACTTGATTATAGATGGCAGACAGTTGGTGTTGTAAACCACCGCCTCTGTTCAAAGATGGTCGCTCACAGTGGACATAGATGGCTTCTTTCACTCCTCTTTCAAACCATCTGTCCTCTCTGTCCAAAATGTGAACATTGGCATCCTCGAAAGAGTGACCTTTGTCCTTTAGATGCAGATGGACTGCTGAGTCTTGTTCTGTGGAGGTGGCTCTTCTATGTTGAGCCATGTGTTTGTGAAGTGGCTGTTTGGTCTCTCCAATGTAGAGGTCCGGGCATTCCTCACTACACGGTACAGCATACACTACATTGTTACATCTGTGTTTAGCAGTTTTGTCTTTGGGATGAACCAGTTTTTAACTGAGTCAGACCACACACTCAGAACAACATAGAAGAGCCACTTTGACGGTGAAATCACATGATATTGGGGCTAGGCTTTTCAAGGAAACTTAAAGAAGTCCAGACCCTCACAGACATGCATCACAATAATTTTTTTGTCTATTCTGTTTTTTTTTCCTGCATTATGATTTTTTTCATCTTCCCCATGCACCTTGGAAGTAGGTGAAGTTGAGCCAGAAAATTTTGCTGTGATTTATTCTGGGTTTTTTTCCCCTCCACATTTCTTTTGTGTGTCTTACAGGTTGCAGAGAGTTGACTGAAGACATAATCACATCTGTGCAAGAGTGAAAACAAAGAAGTAACCTGTTTTTGTCATATATTGTTTTTTGTTATTAACCAAGCTGCAAATTTTTATCTCAGTTTGATTTGCATGCCTATAAACTGTTATAGCTTTTCTTTATTCAGTGAAATACAGCTAGTTGCCATTCCCACGAGGTTGTAAGTATAGAAAGTTGAACACAAGCAAAGACACCTGCCAGTTATTTAGAAGTTGAACTTTAACCAACTTGTTCAATCTTCTTTCTGTTTTCACAAATGTATGAATGCTGTTGCAATAAAAGAGCTGCTGCAGCTTTCAAAGACACCCACTGTGGTCAACGCTAATGTCAAAGTGTCACATCACTTTTTTCCAAAACAATCGAGTTTGTGATCAGCAATGAAATATAACTGAGCATGACTTTAACTGACTTTAAGTGTGGTCTAGTACTGAGACAAAATAGATATGATGTAGACCACTGCAAAGCAGATACAAAAACACTTTTGCTTATTTAATGAATTAATTAAGCAAAATGTGTTGGTTAACAGAGGACAACATCACCAAAATACAACATTCACTTGCACTTGAAAGAACAGTCTCAGTAGAATGAGCTTTACGAAAACCAGACTGAAATTTGTCAAATACAAATTATTTGTCCCAGACAACTGTCAGCAGGTTAGCTACAACCCTTTAAAATTTTTTAGCAATGAACATTAAGTGTGAGATTGGTTGGTAATCGCTAAGAAGAGAAGGGCCAAGCCCATTTTTTACATTTGGCAGTTGTCCACATGGTCAGCACCACAGCATTATGGAGGTCAGAGCTCTGTGTATCAGACTGTGTGTCTATTTCCACATAACTACTAAACTACAACTAATTTATTAAACCTAAAAAATGTATTAAATGCCAAAAAATTACCTTTATTTTTTATTTGTTTTTTTGTGTAGTGGTTATGAGATGTTTCAATCCATTTGTAAGCAACTGTACACTGTTAAAAAAAACATCTTAAAAAAACGGTAATATTCCGGCAGCTGGGGCGCCAAAATACTACCGTAAAATAACAGAAAATAACTTCCTCATAAAAATACGGTTATTTCCAGTAATGACAATACAGTTTGTTGCGCTAATTTTACATGGGATTCTGCCTTTTCCAAGTGCCTTTAGACATTAAATTAGGAACATTTTAACCTGATTAAACAATGAAATTACCGATAAACAAGGTCAATGAATGTGGCAATATGAATCATAATACGTAAATGTACAGAAATATACAGTTAACAGTTGGTTTAAATAATAATGGATCGCATGCCCTGGGACAGACTGACAGACGCGAAGCTGCCATATCGCACCATCGGCCCCTCTGGCCATCGCCAGTAGGCAGCAGGTGAAGAGTCTTGACCACGGACACAACGACCAAGAGTGTTCGAGCCAGGGCTTGAACCGGCAACTTTCTGAGCATAAGGCGAACTGCCAACTCTTGAGCCACGATCGCCCTAAATAGCAATGGCCGATGCTTAGCGTCATGTTATTATGTGTCCCAACATCCAATGGCATGTCACATTGTTTTCATGGCCACACCCTCACCCCAGGTGCAGAGGCCTATTTCTGTTCAGGAATGTTGTGAATGCTTTGAGATTTATATTAATTGCAATTCCTACCTCTACATTTATTTTTTAAAATATATAATTAGCACAGCGTGGCCGTGCAATGTTTTATATGTTTGTTTGTTTTTATTCCTATTAATTATATTTTCACTTGTTACCTCTGAATTATTGAATCAGACCTAGATGACATGAAATTTTCAGCAAAATTATAATTCAAATACTCCTTTAATTATTGATTATTCTCATTAATTTTCGATCATTTTATATATTTTTCCACAGTATTACATTTGAATTTAACAGATCATTCTCTCACATAACAGACAAATATTTGTGAAATTATGATACATTTCTGAATGTATTTTTACAATTTAAATACGCGTATGTACAAAAAAATATATTTAAAAACAAGTAAATTGTGTTTTACTATATTTACAGTGATGTTTTGTTATTTTACATTTGACATGTAAAATCACAGTCTACTTATGTAAATTTAATGATATTCTAGAAAGACAGTACAAAACTGTAAAATATACAGTAAGATACTTTGACATTACTATTTTTTGGAACAGTGTAGGAGTCAACAGAATTTTTATAATCTGGGGCTCTTTTTTTTTTCTCTTCAGTGATGACCCTCATGATCCTGCTGTGTGCACATGATCAGAAAGCCGCTGAGTGCCATTAATTTGCTCATTGATTTGAAAGTTGCTTACCATTTTGTTTGAGGGAGCAGAAAATGCAGGGGAAACAAGTATTTTTACTGAACTTCTTTCTCTGGAACATGTAATAGCCTGTATTTAAAACACACCTCTTTTTTGCTTCCAATTGCTCAAGTGTTGTTGTTTTTTCATTTATCACAATAGTTTTAGTATAAGTCTAAACTAGGACGTCCCTTGTGCATGATGAGGGAAAATGAACTCCTTTGGCTAAACCAACCAAGGAAAAACAGATTCATTCTGCGAATTTTGTGATCATTTTCTTTCATCATCATTTTCTTTCAGACGTCTGAAAGTTAGACAGACCCTTTGAAACCAGGGCTTACTTTATAGCAGTCAGTTTTTCCAGTGATGCATATATGATGATTTACAAATGAAGATAGTAATGTGCATAACTAACCAGGGTGAAGACAATCATAGCATTAAGCATTTCTATGTATTAAATATTGTTGTATCCACACCTTTATACAAAATATATACAACACACTGAAAGTCCAATATGTCAAACAAATTATTTATTATTTATTTATTTTATCCATCCATCCAACCACAGACTTCTTTGGGTTGGCTGTGAAAACTGGCTTCCTCAGAGACAACATCATGCCCACACACTGCACATGCTCTGCCCAGGTGTGGGTAGTTGCATGATTACCAAATTAGCTTCAGCCTATGCATGGTCAAACTTTATTGTTCCCATGTAGTGTGGTTTTCTGAGAAGATTAAAGAGATGTTAAGGAGAAAAGGTCTCAGTTCACTTTTTAACTATATTTAGGCGTAATGAGGTATTGTTTTGTAGATGTAATTTCAACTTGAATGATTTTTAGGTTTCATTCATTAAATCTCAGTATTTTTGCACATTTATGACATAGAACAATATAAAAATGAACTATGTTTGAATGTCAGAATGGCATTACTTTGTATAGTAACATTTACTGTCCTGTGATTGAACATATCTTCAATGACTTTGGTGATTCCCTGAGTGGGCTGAGTACCCTGAGAAGAGGTTTAAATGTTTACTATTTTGTAACATATCTCAGCACAGTTCACCAAACTGAGCACAGGAAACAGGAACCAGTCTACAAGCTGCATCAAACACAGCATTAGTCTGAACTGGTTTGTTGTTCCGCCCACTGACAGTGAACTGACACAGTGAGGCTTGACTTGACACAAAAGACACTCAGCTTCTTTGGAAACAGCTTTTCTAAAACTAGATAGTTGCATTAGGTTCTAAAACTATTTAAAATACTTTTACTAGCAAAGAGACACCCCTGCTCACTGCTGTTACAGTCTTCAGTATACATCAAGACGACATGGAGATCAGCGCTCTCTGCATCAGACTGTGTGAGTACTTTCTCTATTTCCACATTATTATAAAATGTAGGTTATTTATTCTGATTAAAAATATGACAGTTTTATTTGTTTTATATTTTAGGTAAGAAGAGTTGGCTATTGTATTTTTTATGTACTACGTATGAGATGTAATAATACTTTACATTTATACTTAGTACAGTATATTTAGCAATTATACAGTATGTGTTATAGTAACTAGCTATTTTGTCCCTCTTCAGTGATGACCATCATGATTCTGTTGATGGTACAGGATCAGAAAGTTGGTGAGTACCAGCTGTTTGCATGTGTTTATCAATATCAGGTCACATTTTGAACGAGATAGCACAGATAGCCTGGACCTGGGTGTACAGTATGTATGGGGAGTATGATTGTGTGTACAGTGTCTATTTCTGTCTGTCTCCACATTGGGTGAGTGCCGACTATTTGTATATGTGAGCACACTCCCTGCCGCTGATGCCCTCAAACGCTGGTGGTTCTTGGTGTCCGGGGCCGGGTGATCGGGTATGTACCAGCTCACGCCAAGCTGCTTGGCGGGGCCTGGGGCCCGTGGCTTGGACAGGCCGCTTCCGGGGTTGGGGGGCCCTCAGGCCTCTGGGCCTGGGGCTCGGTGCGCTCTGGCACAGCTGGCTGCCGGCAGAGCCCGCGGGCATGTCACTGCAGCCCCTTTATGGCTTCTGCTCCATGGCTGCTGTGTGATCCCTCGTCTGGGGCTCTCCTTAGCTCTTCCCAGGAGGGTGGCACGGTTACCCATCCGATGGTCCTCCTTGGGTTCTCATACTCTGGGGCCTCTGGATGTCTGGTGCCTGGATCTCTTCCATGCCTTCTTCATGCCCTGGGGGACAGGGCTATCACTCCCCACACCCTCTAGCAGATCATAACATAGAGAAACCTTTTGAATACAAGCGTGCTGATCCACACAGGTGTGCACACAGGTGTATACACGCTTGTTCTCAGACACAAACTACACCTTTCTTGGCTGCTACGTCAAAGCACATTGTGCGCTGTCGGTCTTGCGTGCTCCATAAGAAAATTCAGTTAAGTATCTAATGTTATTTACTGTTAGCTAGATTATGGTGATGGTGTTGCGCTTATTATGTTGCTCTCTTTTTTGCTTGTTTTCTCTTCTGCTTTTTCTTCTCTCAACAGGTCATCCAGGAGATTTTTTAAGTGACCCTTCTTACCGTCCATCTTCCGCTCTGTTGTTCTTTCTCTTCCTCTCTTTCTTTCTCCCTTTCTTATCGCCCAGTTATGTCTGTCCCATCTGTAACAACTGAAAATAAAATAAAATAAAATAAATACATAGTAATAATAAAGTTCAATCAAATGGACCAATATGGCAAGGCCACGATGATCCACTTGGTAAAGTAAATCTGTTGGGCATCTTTCTTGGCCTTCAGACAACAATTCTGATGGCTGAAGAGCCAAACGGGACAAAAAAAACCAAAAATGAGATAGCACATTATTTAATGTTTTATTCATTCACTGTTGAAGAGCAGTATGCCAGTTTTAGTAGTAAAACTCTAAACTAAGTCTTGCTTTTTCTTTGTTTCAGATGCAGTTTCTCTTCGTATCGTTCCAAACAGATTGCAGTTCTCTGAATATGAATCAGTGACATTTCACTGTGAAGGAGTCGATTATTGTGAAGTTGTGCATAGAATTAAAGGGAAAGTAGAATCATGTAGTAAAACTAATAAGAGGACACCAACAGGATCATCCTGCTCCATTCAAATTGTTTACACATACAACAGTGGAGAGTACTGGCATGAGACTGAAGGAGGAACAAGAAGCAACAGCATCAACCTCTCTGTCACTGGTACTTTTGAGGAAATAACAATATTTCTAATATTTTTTAATTGAATTTATTTCATGCATTTAATTATCAAATGCATGTCATTCAGCTGGTCCTGTGATCCTGGAGAGTCCTGCTGTTCCTGTGTTAATGGAAGAAACTGTGACTCTGAGCTGCAGGAACAAAATTGCATCCTCCAACTTCACAGCTGATTTCTACAAAAATGGATTTTTCACCCACAGAAGCTCCACAGGAAACATGACCATCCAGAGAGTTTCCAAGTCAGATGAAGGACTTTATAAGTGTAGCATCTCAGGCGTTGGAGAATCACCAGAGAGCTGGCTGAACGTCACAGGTGAGACACTGAGATGTTTTAAAATAAGGTTTTATTTATAACTGAGATATGAAAGACAGCTGATTCTCTTGATGCAAAGCTGTTGAATCTGTTTGTATTAGCATATTTGAAATACTGAGAAGTTTCCACTGTGCAAAGCTTAATTGCAGACTTAAACTAAATTAACTAAAATAGGCAGCACGGTGGCACGGTGGTTAGCACTGTTGCCGCACAGCAAGAAGGTCCTGAGTTCAATTCCACGATCAGGCCGGGGTCTTTCTGTGTGGAGTTTGCATGTTCTCCCCGTGTTTGCGTGGGTTCCCTCCGGGTACTCCGGCTTCCTCCCACCGTCCAAAGACATGCAGTTTGAGGGGATAGGTTAATTGGATAATCCAAATTGCCACTAGGTGTGAATGTGTGAGTGAATGTGAGTGCGAATGGTTGTCTGTCCCTGTGTGTTAGCCCTGTGACAGACTGGCGACCTGTCCAGGGTGTACCCCGCCTCTCGCCCTATGACAGCTGGGATAGGCTCCAGCGCCCCCCGCGACCCTGAAAAAGGATAAGCGGAAGTGAATGGATGGATGGATGGAGGTGTCCCAAACTTTCCATAGTGTTTTAGAAGCTTTTAAGTTGATTGCCAAGAGGTTTAATGTTATTATGAAGAAGCTAAAATTGACATTTGATGTTTTACCATTCTTTTCTCATTTAAACCTTCCTGTCTTTTCTAACTATTATTTTGACTCTCAAAATAAATTAAATTAAACAACAAATCCAGACAAAGAAGGGAGCCATTCCTCCTCTGCTGCCACACCTTGGATCATTTCTACCATTTCATTTAGTGCTCTGTTGGTGGCAGTGGGACTGTATCATATTGGCAAAGATTGCTTTAAGAGAGGTAATAAAAATAATTGTTATTATTATTATTAGTAGTAGTATATTAAAATTTTTATCTTTTTGTCAGATACATCTGATTTTCTTATCCAGTTTTTAAATAAAATGGAAAGACAGCAGATATTTTACTGAGCAACAGTATCACAAAATTAATTCTGTGAAAGGTATTATCTTTGTTTTCTCATGTGGTGTTGTCTGTATCATTGTTAGACATATATGTAATAGTTATAAATGTATAGATGCGAGTGATAATTTGAGCTTCCGAAATGTATGCCTGAAATGAAAACTACATAAAATACAATTTTAAAGCTGATCTTTTAGACATATTCTTTATCACAACAGCTCAAAATATTTGGCATGAAGACTTCAGACCTCATTCAGTTTCAAAATTAACTTTAAGTTGAACTCAATTACTTTCCCCTTTGAACAATAACAGCATTGACTTTTATTGTTTAACTAGCATTTAACTAGCATGACTAGCATTATTTGTCTCACAAATTGTTCTACTGCAGGAGAAAAAAATGAAAAATACAACCAAGAACTTTACTTTTTGACAACCCATAAAACAAATGAAAATGGATGGAGTACTCATAAATTTGAAAATAAATAAACAAAAAAACATAAATGTGTGTTATACAGTAAATATAATACAAATAGATCAGAAGTATAAAGTGTAATATCTTTGTTTTGTACCAAGGCAGCATTAAAACCAACAAGCTGTTTAGAGTAGTTCATATTCTTGTTGTCAAAGTAGAATTACGAGGCAAACAGCAAAAATTCAATTAGAAATTTAAGTTTTTATTTAGTTCAGTCTTCTGTTAGCAACAAAATGGGGGGATATAGGAATGACATCGATTTTCTTTGTAACCCTCAATGTCAAATTTTCCTAAAATTTTAAATCAAGCCTAATGAATACACTGAATAACAGACAGAGATTATCATGAATAATATAGATGTGGTTATTTTTCCCTTCGTTCCCACTGTCCCTTTTCATTACAATAAAAAGAAGCATTTTTCAATGTAATATTACTCAACTGTGACCACTGTTGCTACCATGATATTATTTGGATATTAAGCAGTTATTACTTTGGTAAATGAGTGGTAATAACTTAGAAATTACCTTGTGCTAAGTATGACTTTGTAGTGACGATGAGTTATCTTAGCTTATCTTATCACCACTGTATTATTAAGCTATTGCGTGTGTGTCTTACAGGTTGGAGAGAGAGAGCTGTCTGAGGGCATAATCACATCTGAGTGAGAGTGAAAACAAAGAACTAACCCGGTTTTATCGCATATTTGTTTTTGTAATTAGCCAAGTTGCACATTGTCATCAGGGCTCGATGTACAAGTGTTTGGACTGCTATAACGTTTCTTTATTTAGTCAGATAGAGCTAGTTGCGATTCTGATTTGGTTATAAGTATGTATAAAGTTTGAACACAAGCAAAGACACCTGACTGTTATTTAGAAGTTGAACTTTAACCAGCGCCTTTGATCTTTCTGTTTTTACACATGTATGAATGCTGTTACAATAAAGAAGCTGCTGCAGCTTTCAAAGACACCCACTGTGGTCAACCGCTAATGTCAAAGTGTCACATAACTTTTTTCCAAAACAGACGTACTGAGTTTGTGGTCAGCAACGAAATATAACTGCCAAGTTTGATACTGGGATGACTTTAACTGACTTTAAGTGTGGTCTATTACCCAGACAAAATAGGTGGTGTCTTAATTCATGCAGGAACTTCGCTTTGATAAAGCCAAACAAAATGATTTGAAGCCCTAATTTTGTTTGGTCAGACTGTGTGAAAGCAGAAGTCAGGAGCTGAGAGAGGAAGTGTTCAGCTCTTATGGGTTTGGCCTCAACAGGTTACAGTAGGTTATATTTTGAGAGGCTAAATAAGGTCAGTGAATAAGAATTATTTAATCAGAATTTCCCCTCCCTATGCCATGACTTAGTTTTACACAATGTTACATAATAGTATAATAAACATGGAAAATCATATTGAGGAAAATTGTGTGCTGATAAAATTTATTAATGCAATTATCAATTAAAGAAATTACCAATCAATTTAACTGAAAATGTAAATTTATACTGTTCTAAAATGTGGATGATGTTTACTCACACCTTGGCCCATCAATTCATTTATGAAGAGACATAAAAGTCTCTATAAGTCTATAGCAAGCCAATCACGGGACTCGAGTACAGTGGATTTATTTATAGTAAGAATGAGGAAACAATTTACGAAATGTCTAAAGAACAAAAATCCACGATCTCTACATACTTTTCAGGTAGACTGATAGTGTTATCCTTAACACAGGACAGTGTGACAGAATCCTCTCCATGAGGAAAACAGAACATGCTCCTGGGCAAAGGAGCAGACGGGTAAGAAAATGGCAGGCATACAAACAGACTTACAGTTTAGAGGCTTGTTATTACTGCGACTGGTTTAGCAGTCAGACAAATGTAACGGAGGGAAGGTGTTTTATTCGCACAGATGTTATTAAAAGGGGGGAAACCCTCCTAAAAACGGACAGAGCAGTGGGGCAGCCAAGGGAATGCACACCAATTTAAAACTATAAGGATAAAATATAATTTACTATATTTAAACAGTTAAAAATATAAAATGAATTAAAAAAAAAAAACAAACAACCCTGGCCAAGGGACAACAATAAAAATTAATAAAACACAGCGTTAAAAGTCCAGTGGCGTCCGCCACGGTATAAAAGTCACTAATAACAAATCCGGAGAAGCAATACAGGGAGGGAACCGGCGGTGTCCTCGCCTTCCTCTTCGCGTTCGGCGCCCCGATGCGCTAAAAAAGGAAAGGCAGCAGCAGTCACTACTCTTTTAGGGAGCTATCGTTCATTAAAAGGGGACAAGTCAACGAGACTTACCCCGGGTGGGCAGAGCTCTCAACTCCGCCCGCCGCTTCCTTGTGACTGGTAAATGGCACTGGCCCGGCTCGCCGCCTCTAGTCCTTCGCAGCCGCGTAATCTGGACTCCCGTTTCTGCAGCAGTCGGACCGCTCGCCCCGCATCGCTGGCTTTCCCTCCTTTCACGCCAAGCTCTCCCAGACTCGCACTGACGCCAACTCCGGCGCCGCCGCCGCTTACGGCCATCAGCTGCCACTTCTAGAGCACCATCCTGTTACTCTCTCTCTCAGGCCTGTTTGTCGTCTGGTAGGCCCTCTTATTGGCCTCCGGGAACCTCGCAGGTGTATATGGTTCATAATCAGGGAGGGGCGGAGTCTTTCCGGACAAGTTACCAATAAATACAATAAACATGCAGTAAAACTCATAAAAATAAACCACTGTACAGTATTAAAATGTTAAAATGTAAAACACAGCAAAACATGCACAATAAAAACCCAAAGCAACTTGTCCATTTCCACCCCGTGACACAAAGACTGAAGGAAAACCCTCTGCATTTAAAGGAACCAGCTGATCACCAGATGATGAACAGGTGAGATGATTAGCACAGGTGTGCAGGAAGGGGCGGAGATCCCAGGAGGACTCTGCCCCTGTAAGGTAATGCGTGGTTAACTCACACACAAACTCACAGTTAGAGAGAAAGTGGAGACAGCCTCATGTGGACATTAGAGGAACTGCAGTTTCGGGTCAATTGTCAGTTCTTGAATTTGCCAATGCTAAACAATAATGATGATATTGTGGTGGACCACTAGAGGGCTCCACTCACACCCAGTGTTAAGGAAGTGTGTTCCTGTGTTGTGTGGCGCGATGTGTGCAGTTTGTGTTGGAGAAGAATAAAGAAGGAGTGAGAACTGAGAGCTCTGTGTCATTGATGCTTACCTCCACATTGGTGACCCCTGACTCGAGCATGCAACGGGCTGCAGATAACGCTGACTCTGCTATGGATGCATCAGCGGCCACCGGACCTCCGCCTCCTGTTGCAGCTACGTTCGCTGTGGCGCTGAAACTGCCGGACTTTTGGCTCCATGACCCCCCCATCATGGTTCGTTCACGTGGAGGCTCAGTTCGCCCTTCGCGGCATCTCGGCTGACGACACGAAGTATCACCATGTGGTGGCCTCGCTCGACCCGCTGGCCACCCGTCGCGCGATGACGCTCCTCCGGGACCCACCCGCCCAAGGGAAATACGCCGCCCTTAAAGAGCTGCTTCTTCGGCGTTATGCCCTCTCCGACGCTGAACGAGCCGAACAGCTCCTCAACCTGTCAGGCTTGGGTGGCGGTACCGCGCTCGAGCTCATGGAGAACATGCTATCGTTGCTTGGGCCGGATGACGGGGGATTCCTCTTCGTCCACCTCTTCCTCCGCCAACTACCGGCCGCCGTGAGAGCTGTCCTCGCAAACTCCCCGCTTCTGCCTGCGAAGGATTATCGCTCCCTGGCTGAAGAAGCGGATCGCATTCTCCTGGCTAGCCGCACTTTCGACGTTCACGCCCTGGCTACGGACTCGCCGGCGGCGCCTTCCACGCCTCCACCTGCCTCCCCCGGGGCATCCGCCCCTTGCTGACGGCAGGGATTGCTACACGCCGGCACCGCCGAAAGAGCATCTGTTTCTACCATCAGCGTTTTGGTGACAGAGCGCGTCGCTGCCTGCCGCCTTGCGCTTTCACGGCCCAGGGAAACGGACCCGCCAGCGCGCCGTAGCAGCCGCGACCGCTGGCATTACAGAAAGGCTGCTCTTCATAGAGGACTCGCGCTCCGGGAGACGTTTTCTCGTGGACTCCAGCTCACAGAAGAGCCTCTTTCCCCCTACCGCTGCCGACGGACTAGCAGCGAACTGTGGACCGCAGCTCATGGCAGCTAATGGCTCTCCCATCAAAACGTTTGGGGAAAGGTTGGTGACTGTTTGTTTTCATGGCCGGGATTTCCAGTGGAACTTTGTTGTCGCCGCTAGCTCTGTACCTATTTTAGGTGCTGATTTTCTGTGCGCTCATGGACTGCTTGTCGATGTTGCTAACAGACGTTTAATTGATGCTCTCTCGTTTTCTTCGCTACCCTGTTTTACTCGGGCTGCCGAGCCCCTGTTTCGGGCTAATGTAGTGACCTCCGGGGATGCTTTTCAGTGTTTGCTTTTAGAGTTTCCATCGCTGTCTGTCCCTAATTTCTCTAGCACGGTAACGAAGCATGGGGTTGAGCATTATATTCCCACGGTTGGGCCCCCGGTGTTCGCGCGCGCGCGCCGCCTCGACCCCGCGAAACTGTCCGTCGCTCGGGAAGAGTTTGCAGCCATGGAGCGCCTTGGCATTGTACAGCGTTCGAACAGTGCATGGGCCTCTCCGCTTCACATGGTGCCCAAATCGGACGGTCGGTGGCGGCCATGCGGAGATTTCCGCCGTTTGAAGAATGCCACGGAGAATGACCGTTACCCCATCCCCCACATTCAGGATTTTTCTGCCAATCTCGCTGGAACGTCGATTTTTTCTAAAATTGACTTGGTACGGGGGTATCACCAAGTTCCCGTGCGCGCCGAAGATGTTCCTAAAACCGCTGTCATTACCCCCTTCAATTCAATTCAATTCAATTCAATTTTATTTATATAGCGCCAAATCACAACAAAAGTCGCCTCAAGGCGCTTTATATTGTACAGTAGATAGCACAATAATAAATACAGAGAAAAACCCAACAATCATATGACCCCCTATGAGCAAGCACTTTGGCGACAGTGGGAAGGAAAAACTCCCTTTTAACAGGAAGAAACCTCCGGCAGAACCAGGCTCAGGGAGGGGCGGCCATCTGCTGCGACCGGTTGGGGTGAAAGAAGGAAAACAGGATGAAAGACATGCTGTGGAAGAGAGACAGAGATTAATAACAGATATGATTCGATGCAGAGAGGTCTATTAGCACATAGTGAGTGAGAAAGGTGACTGGAAGGGAAAAACTCAATGCATCATGGGAATCCCCGGCAGCCTACGTCTATTGCAGCATAACTAAGGGAGGATTCAGGGTCACCTGGTCCAGCCCTAACTATATGCTTTAGCAAAAAGGAAAGTTTTAAGCCTAATCTTGAAAGTAGAGATAGTGTCTGTCTCCCGAATCCAAACTGGAAGTTGGTTCCACAGAAGAGGGGCCTGAAAACTGAAGGCTCTGCCTCCCATTCTACTTTTAAATACTCTAGGAACAACAAGTAGGCCTGCAGTGCAAGAGCGAAGTGCTCTAATAGGGTGATATGGTACTACAAGGTCATTAAGATAAGATGGGGCCTGATTATTTAAGACCTTGTATGTGAGGAGCAGGATTTTGAAATCAATTCTGGATTTAACAGGAAGCCAATGAAGGGAAGCCAAAACAGGAGAAATATGCTCTCTCTTTCTAGTCCCTGTCAGTACTCTTGCTGCAGCATTTTGGATTAGCTGAAGGCTTCTCAGCGAGTTTTTAGGACTTCCTGATAATAGTGAATTACAGTAGTCCAGCCTGGAAGTAATAAATGCATGAACTAGTTTTTCAGCATCACTCTGAGACAGGATATTTCTAATTTTAGAGATGTTGCGCAAATGGAAGAAAGCAGTCTTACATATTTGTTTAATATGTGCATCGAAGGACATGTCCTGGTCAAAAATGACTCCAAGGTTTCTCACAGTGTTACTGGAGGCCAAGGTAATGCCATCCAGAGTAAGAATCTGCTTAGATACCATATTTCTAAGATTTTCAGGGCCGAGTACAATAACCTCAGTTTTATCTGAATTAAGAAGCAGAAAGTTAGCGGCCATCCAGGTCTTTATGTCTTTAAGACATTCCTGCAGTTTAACTAATTGGTGTGTGTTACCTGGCTTCCTTCGGCTTGTTCGAGTTTTTGCGCATGCCGTTTGGCCTGAAAGGTGCCGCCCAGACCTTTCAGCGGCTGATGGACTCCGTTTTGCGTGGGCTGCCCTTCGTTTTTGTTTATCTGGACGATATATTGGTGGCCAGCTGCTCAGCGAGCCAGCACGAGTCCCATCTGCGCCAGGTTTTCCAGCGTTTGGCAGCGCACGGCCTGATCATCAACCCTTCCAAGTGCCAGTTTGGGTTGCCTGTTCTGGATTTCCTCGGGCACCGCATTTCCGCTGAAGGTGTGGTTCCGTTGCCCGACAGAATCCGGGCCGTTTCAGCTTTTCCGCGTCCTACATCGGTTAAAGCATTGCAGGAGTTCTTGGGGATGATAAATTTTTACAACCGCTTTCTCCCCAGAGCTGCCCACCTGCTACAGCCACTCTATGCTGCCTTAAAAGGTAAAACAGCCAAAGATCCTGTTGACTGGCTGCCGGAACGCATCCAGGCGTTTTCCGCAGCCAAGTCTGCACTGGCTGACGCCGCCCTGCTGGCCCACCTGCTTCCGTCGGCGGAGATCGCGCTGACCACCGACGCGTCCGACGTGGCAGTGGGTGGGTGTTGGAACAGCGGGTTTCAGGTCTCTGGCAACCGCTCGCCTTTTTCAGTCGTACGCTCAGGGATGCTGAACGCAAGTACAGTGTTTTTGACAGGGAGTTGCTGGCCCTGCACCTCGCGACACGGCATTTTCGTTTTTTCCTCGAGGGTCGCAAATTTATTGCATACGTTGACCACAAACCTTTGACGTTTGCGATGTCCAAGGTTTCTGACCCATGGAGCGCACGCCAGCAGCGCCAGTTGGCGGCCATTTCAGAGTTTACCACAGACATTCAGCATGTGGCTGGTAAGTCCAATCATGTCGCTGACTGTCTCTCACGTGTGTTGGTTTCTCCGGTGTATGTCGGCGTCGACTACGCTGCCATGGCCGCTGAACAACGTGCTGACCCGGACATCCTGGCCCTTCAGTCAACGAAAACGGGCCTCGTGCTGGAGGACACCCCGGTGTGGGACGGCGGTCCGCCCCTTCTTTGCGACGTTTCCACCGGCCGCCCCGCCCAGTGGTTCCCCTTTCGTGGCGTCGGCGTGTTTTTGACTCGGTGCATGCCCTCTCTCATCCCGGCGTCCGGGCCTCGGTTAAGCTGGTCAGCGCCAGGTTTGTTTGGCCGGGCCTTCGCAAAACGGTGAAGGAATGGGCGGCGGCTTGTATCCCATGCCAACGCTCAAAAATCCACCAGCACACGCAGGCACCCCTCGAACCTTTCCGTGTCCCCGGTAGGCGTTTCGATCACGTTCATGTGGACCTGGTTGGTCCCTTGCCGCAGTCGCAGGGTTTCACGCACCTTTTGACTGTGGTGGACCGCACCACCAGGTGGCCGGAGGCGGTACCCCTGGCGTCCACGACAGCGGTGACGGTGGCCAGAGCATTTTTGTCAACGTGGGTTTCACGTTTCGGTGCCCCTGCTGACATTACCTCGGACAGGGGCCCCCAGTTTGTTTCTGAGCTTTGGTCTGCTATGGCTGACGGCCTAGGGGTCAAGGTCCACCGCACCACGGCGTACCACCCGCAAGCTAACGGGATGTGCGAACGGTTTCACCGGTCACTTAAGGCCGCGCTCCGGGCTTCCTTAACAGGTGGCGACTGGGTCGACCGTCTCCCGTGGGTTTTGCTGGGATTGCGTAGCGCTGTTAAAGAAGACCTCGGGGTTTCCCCGGCTGAACTGGTCCTCGGCCAGCCCCTCCGGGTCCCCGGGGAATTCTTGCCTGAGAGCCCTCCCCCATGTTTCGATAGCTCTTTGTTGCCTTTTCGCCCCCCAAGAGACTCATTTCCTGTTCCTGGTCCTGTGCACCACTGCCTGCCTGACACTTTTGTTCCCAGTTCGTTGGACTCTGCTCGTTTCGTTTTCGTCAGGCACGATGCCCATAGGACTCCGCTGCGTCCACCATATGACGGGCCATACAGGGTTCTTAAACCAGGCAACAAACATTTCATTTTGGACTTTGGCGGTCGGCAGGAGGTTGTCTCTGTTGACAGACTTAAGCCTGCACATGTTATGCAAGAGGATCAGGTGGTCCCGGCCCAGGCCCCTCGCCGCGGCCGCCCACCTGCCACCGGGCTGATGGATTCTGTTTTTTCCCCCAGGAGCGACCCACAATCAACGGAGTCTGACTCGTCTGCAGCTTTTTCTGACCGCCAGTGCCAGCCTCGCTCCCGGGCTGGGTTGCCCTCTGTCAGTTTCCCACCCCCCAGTTCCGCCGTTCCGGCCGTTTGCTTAAGCCCCGGGTCCTGGACTAGTTCTGCTGGGTGTTCGGGGGGGGCATGTGTGGTGGACCACTAGAGGGCTCCACTCACACCCAGTGTTAAGGAAGTGTGTTCCTGTGTTGTGTGGCGCGATGTGTGCAGTTTGTGTTGGAGAAGAATAAAGAAGGAGTGAGAACTGAGAGCTCTGTGCCGTTAATGCTTACCTCCACAATATATATTAGATGGTTGCCAAATGTGAGCACAGCTAATTAGTTTATTTATATAATCTCTGCAGTCATTCACACAGCAACTCAGAAAGACTCCTCCTCACAGCCTGCAGTATGTATCTCGTCTCACAGACTGTGCTCATCACAGCAATGGCAGCTTTGGTGCTGCTGCTGGGACTCCCTCGCTGTAGGAAAGTCAGAGCAATGATCATAAATACTATATATGGAAAATACAAACCATTATATAAGCCATATACCAAAATCATAAACTAAAATATAAACCGTTAATATTATCATTCATACATCACTGATTACTTTGAGGGCTGTATTTTTGGGCTTCTATAAGCAGATGCATCATGTGGTGGGACAGTTTTAAAAAATATAACTGTCTGTAAAATCCCACCAAAGCTCTGTTAACCATCTCTAAAGGACCCACCATTGCTTGGAAAACAGTACTTTTGTATACATTTTCTATCATTTTTTATCCTTTAAAAATATCAATTATCTGTAGTATATCTTGGTCAAAACAAAAAGGAGCAAATATGTGTAAAACTGTTTACTTGTGGGATTAGTGATAATAAGAGTGTGTTAGTATGTTAATGCATCACAATCAGAATGTGAACATGAGGAATATTAAATTACAAGGTGTATTTAACGCAGCATTAGTTTGGTTTGATAGAAAACACTGAAAATATTTTTTTAAATACTGTTTTGTTTCAGCAGCAAAACTGGGACTGCAATCATTATTGAAACCAGAGTTTAAGATTGAACAATTATGTGACTAATGTTGTTGAAATGTGATTCCAATGTGTATGATATTGCATGCAAATGATTCATTTGGTGCGATTCAGAGAAAGGCCATGTGAAATACGGTGAATGTGAAGTGCGGCAGCACCCTCTGTCACAAAAGCCAGTCGTTACAGCACCCCTTGTAAAATATTTTTTTTAAAGAAAAAAGAAAGAAAAAAGAACAAAAAACTAGTAGTTTTAGGGTTAGGGTCATTTATTCATTTATCTCAGAAATATGTGACTTTAGAAGATGTAATATTAAAATATATAATAAAGGTCCCTTATCACAAGGAGTCACATGTTTTATTTGGCAGATGGAACATCAAAGGGATTTGTGTCTCCTCCTTGAGTTTACAAAGTTGTAATAAATAAATACAATTCCAGAATAATGGTTACTTTTCTTTAAATATCTCCTTGCATTGTGGGTGAATTACATTTTACAGGAGACACCAGTATTTGAAAACTATGAATATTTGAGAAATTTTTCAGTGTTTTAATGTTTTTCTTGTTTTGAGCTTCCCTGTCCATAAAGGCCAGCAGAGTGAATGCAGGTAGAGCAACATCTGCTGCTGTGAGAAAAAAAAACACGATGGCATGTTACTGAGATTTTTTTAACAAGGGCAGCACATTATTCATATGAAGTTGCAAGCAGAAAAAAGTGCTGAATGGGTTTTTTTATGTTTATATGTTATTTATACTCTAAATGTACAGATACTAATAAAATTTGACCTTACTGAACTTACACCTCAAATGAAAACCACACAGTCCATAATTCCGTAATTCTGAAGCATCTTTTAAAAAAAGTCTCATCACCAATATTTCTGTCGTTATCTGTCCTTTCTCTCTCACTGTTTTTCTCTAGCAGATGAATATTGTCTTCTGTCTTCTACAGCTTAGCCCAGAGTCATACTCGGGCACAAGGTGAGACTGATTGTGAGTAAGAGCTATTTAATGGTGGCATTGCGAGCAAAGCAACAGCAGACATCACCTAGCAATTTGAAACAATCTAAGGTAAATAAGCATTTCATTACATTAAAAATTGGGCTACCAACTAGTTTATTTCCACCAGTTATCAAAGCAGAATCAGAACCCATCACAAAGATCCTGTCACCAGGTATAAACCAGCCCATAGCAGAGGACCCCTTCTATATATATAGATATATATATATATATCTATACATATATATTAGGGGTGCAACGATACTCGTATCGATATTGAATCATTCGATACAGTGCTTTTGGTTCGGTATGCATATATATCGAACAATACAAATTTTTTAATTTATTCTATCAACTTTTCTTCTGACGATGCTGTCTGTGTTGAGCGCTCAGTGAATCTGCATTTGACTACTCCGCCTAGGCTGCACTGTCAAGCGCAGATCCACTGAGCGCCACCTACATGCATTCAGTCAAGCTAGCGAGACAGAAGTTAAGCTCATTGCAACATGGCAAGCTGAACCTCCTCCACTGTCATTGAAATATGGCGTTTGGAACTTTTTTGGCTTTCCTGTGAAGTATGACCCTGATGGTAAGTGCGTTGTGGACAAAACTACAACAGTATGTCGGATGTGCCACGCCATGGTTAATTACATCGGTGGGAACACAACAAATATGAATGCACATTTACGCCAACATCACCCTAGTGCAAAGACAAGTGAAGGCAGACAAAAACAACAACAAACGCACATGCTACAAACTTTGCCAGAGTCATTTAGACAGCCTTTAGCGCATGATTGTAAGAGGGCAAAAGAAATCGACTGGGCAATTGCTACTTTTATTGCTGTGGACATGTGACCCTTTTTTGTAGTAGAAAACAGCGGGTTTCAGGAAATGCTGAGAGTACTTGAGCCCCGTTACAGTATTCCTTCACGAACCTATTTCATCGATACCGCAGTTCCTGCTTTGTACATGGAGACAAAAGCTAAATTAGAGACAGCAGTGTCAGCAGCAACCGCTGTTGCTCTGACCTCAGACGGCTGGACGTCAAGAGCTACACAGAGCTACCTCACTGTCACCGCACATTACATTGATCCAGAATGGCAGATGAAAAACTGTGTTTTGCAGACACGCCTGGTCGAAAGTCAAGCCACTGACGACTTAGCCAAAGGTCTCTCTGAAGCTGTGGAAGATTGGAAGTTAGTGCGACCAAATGTGACAATACCTGTAACTACTGACAATGCTAAGAACATAGTTAATGCCGTCACAGCTGCTGGACTGGGGCCACAAATCAGATGTTTTGCACATACTATTAATATAGCTGCTCAGAAAGGAATGGCAGTGCAGAAGGATTCCCATCTCCTGGCAAAGATGAGAAGAATTGTCTCCTTCTTTCACAGAAGCACAACAGGATGTAATGTGTTAAGAAAAAACAGCAACTGTTGCAGCTTAGTGAAAAAAAACTGATTCAAGATGTTCCAACTAGGTGGAACTCCTCTCATGATATGATGGAAAGATACAGGGAGTGCAGAATTATTAGGCAAATGAGTATTTTGTCCACATCATCCTCTTCATGCATGTTGTCTTACTCCAAGCTGTATAGGCTCGAAAGCCTACTACCAATTAAGCATATTAGGTGATGTGCATCTCTGTAATGAGAAGGGGTGTGGTCTAATGACATCAACACCCTATATCAGGTGTGCATAATTATTAGGCAACTTCCTTTCCTTTGGCAAAATGGGTCAAAAGAAGGACTTGACAGGCTCAGAAAAGTCAAAAATAGTGAGATATCTTGCAGAGGGATGCAGCAGTCTTAAAATTGCAAAGCTTCTGAAGCGTGATCATCGAACAATCAAGCGTTTCATTCAAAATAGTCAACAGGGTCGCAAGAAGTGTGTGGAAAAACCAAGGCGCAAAATAACTGCCCATGAACTGAGAAAAGTCAAGCGTGCAGCTGCCAAGATGCCACTTGCCACCAGTTTGGCCATATTTCAGAGCTGCAACATCACTGGAGTGCCCAAAAGCACAAGGTGTGCAATACTCAGAGACATGGCCAAGGTAAGAAAGGCTGAAAGACGACCACCACTGAACAAGACACACAAGCTGAAACGTCAAGACTGGGCCAAGAAATATCTCAAGACTGATTTTTCTAAGGTTTTATGGACTGATGAAATGAGAGTGAGTCTTGATGGGCCAGATGGATGGGCCCGTGGCTGGATTGGTAAAGGGCAGAGAGCTCCAGTCCCACTCAGACGCCAGCAAGGTGGAGGTGGAGTACTGGTTTGGGCTGGTATCATCAAAGATGAGCTTGTGGGCCTTTTCGGGTTGAGGATGGAGTCAAGCTCAACTCCCAGTCCTACTGCCAGTTTCTGGAAGACACCTTCTTCAAGTAGTGGTACAGGAAGAAGTCTGCATCCTTCAAGAAAAACATGATTTTCATGCAGGACAATGCTCCATCACACGCGTCCAAGTACTCCACAGCGTGGCTGGCAAGAAAGGGTATAAAAGAAGGAAAACTAATGACATGGCCTCCTTGTTCACCTGATCTGAACCCCATTGAGAACCTGTGGTCCATCATCAAATGTGAGATTTACAAGGAGGGAAAACAGTACACCTCTCTGAACAGTGTCTGGGAGGCTGTGGTTGCTGCTGCACGCAATGTTGATGGTGAACAGATCAAAACACTGACAGAATCCATGGATGGCAGGCTTTTGAGTGTCCTTGCAAAGAAAGGTGGCTATATTGGTCGCTGATTTGTTTTTGTTTTGTTTTTGAATGTCAGAAATGTATATTTGTGAATGTGGAGATGTTATATTGGTTTCACTGGTAAAAATAAATAATTGAAATGGGTATATATTTGTTTTTTGTTAAGTTGCCTAATAATTATGCACAGTAATAGTCACCTGCACACACAGATATCCCCCTAAAATAGCTAAAACTAAAAACAAACTAAAAACTACTTCCAAAAACATTCAGCTTTGATATTAATGAGTTTTTTGGGTTCATTGAGAACATGGTTGTTGTTCAATAATAAAATTATTCCTCAAAAATACAACTTGCCTAATAATTCTGCACTCCCTGTACCTTGAACAGCAAGCTGCAGTGTATGCTGCTATGGCCGACAACACTGTGAAGAAGAGTATGAAGACCATTCAGAATCTAACTCAGGAAGAACATGCACTGGCTGAAAATCTTGTTACAGTCATGAAAACCCTAAAAACTGTGACAGTCATGATGTGTGAAGCGTCATCTCCAACAGCATCCCTGATCCTGCCACTTAAAATGAACATCCTGAACTCTATGGCGCAGTCTGATGATGACAGTCCAGCAGTGAGAGATGTAAAAAAAACATCAGGGAGGACCTGGAGCAGAGATACGCTGATCCTGCCCTTCAGAATTACCTACACAAGTGCACAGCTTTAGATCCTCGATTCAAGTCCCTGCGACACTTGAATGATGTCACTCAGCTGAGAGTCTATGGAGCACTCAGCAGAGAACTTGTCCTGAACATTGAACAAGTAGGTTTTCTTTTTTTTCTTTTTTAAATTTTATTTTGCTACTGCTTGATTTATAAATATTAGTTAAACAAATACAATTAACAGTTTGGTTGTTTATATTTCCTCAGGACCAAGCCGCTGGCACCACAGAAACTGCGACCTCCACAGAGACTCGAGCAGAAACTCTTCAGATTCACCATCAGCATCTCCACCAGAGAAAAAGTCAGCCATGAAGGAGTTGTTTGGAGAACTGTTCATGGCACAGGAGCCAAGGACCAGGTCTGCAGCCGAAGTGGCAGAGGTTAGCAGACTGCATTCCCATAGATGGTAACCCACTGAGGTGGTGGAAGGAACATCACAGCTTGTACCCTCATCTTTCCAAGTTGGCACAGTGTTACTTGGTTGTACCTGGAACCTCTGTCCCAAGTGAGAGGGTGTTTTCCACAGCAGGTGACATTGTCACAGCAAGCAGATCTGTACTGTCAGCAGAACATGTGGACATCCTAATTTTTCTGAAAAAGAACATGGAAATTGAGTAAACTATGTTTTGGTTTGTATTTAACAGGACCTTTTATTTAAGTTGTTTATACTGTATATGCAGCTAAGTGCTAGCACTCCAGAAGATGAGTGTTAGGGGAGGTCCATTAAAGAGTGATTCATTTTATGGGGACCTGATTTGTTATATATGCTACTGAGAATATACCCCAGAAGAAGGGTATAGAATAGCTTTTATTTGTATTTATTTTATTTATTTTTTATTCTTTACATGGTGGTTTTTTTGTTTTACATGATGCCAAGTCTGCACAACAGAAAATATGTGAAGTATAGCTTTACCAGATTTAAGTTTTCATGTGTTTTCTGTACTCCATAGAACATGGTTCTAAAAAAATTTTCATGTCAGGGATTGGGTGTGTTTGTTTTATATTCTGCCAAGAATAGTCACCTCACAGTGTGAGGTGAGGTCCATCAGAGAGTAGTTCATTTTATGGGGACCTGATATGTTCAACATGCTCCTGAGAATTTACCCCAGAAGAAGGGTATAGCATAGCTTTTATTTTGGAAAAGGACATTTCTTTGTAATAAACTCGTTTCCAAACTCTTTTATTCTTTTATTATTTTGTTGTTTCAGCAACATTTAATTTAAAAACTGTATTTTTGAGTTAAAAGAAATATTTATAATCTTAATAAATTACAAATTAAAAAAGGCATGAACATTTTTTTTGTATCGAAAAAATATCGAACCGTGACACCAAAGTATCGAACCGAACTGTGAATTTTGTGTATCGTTGCACCCCTAAATATATATATATATATATATATATATATATATATATATATATATATATATTGTGTGTATGTGAGGGGAACACCTATAAAAGACGCAGCCACCCAGTACACATTCTGCAAAAAAGAGCAATAAGAATCATAAATAAAACCACTTCAAGAGAACCATCAAATCCACTTTTTATTAAATATATTCTTAAAATTAAGTTTTTCATTGACCTCAGAACTCCAAAAACAATGTATAAAGCAGCAAACAAATTTTTGCCCCACAATATTCAAAACCTGTTCGAAATAAGACCGAATACTCATGACCTGAGAGGAATCCTTATGTTCAGCAAGCCTTTAGTAAGGACTAATGTAAAATATTACAGCATTACAGTCACAGGAGTTAGTGTGTGGAACACCTGTAGTGATGAATTTAACAAAAGTACTTAGTTAAAAACAATACATTGCATGTGTCATGGTCTCCGTGTCTCCTTCGTTGACCTAATTTCAGGCTAAATGCTGTTTTTGTTTTTGTCTCTATCTCTCCGGTCTGCCTGGCCGGAGCTCAGCTGGGCTCCCGCCCTTGGCCCATGCACCTGTTGTAATCAGGCTGTGAATCTGCCTGATTACCTGAGCTGCTATTTAAGATGGTGGCTTAGAATGCTTCTTTGCTGGATTGTTGAGTAACTCTCGTCAGTACAGCTCTATTAGTCTCTGTTTGCCGTTTAAAGTTCTAGTCTGTTCTTACTGTGTTTCCTTGTATATAGATTCCTGGACCCATCCCTGTTTCCTGATTTGTTCCCCTGAGTCTGGCAGTGAGGTGTGGAGAGGATGTGAGCGTGAGCGCTGAAGAGGATTGTGAAAGTGGAGAGTGAAGAGTAGGCGTGTGGAGTGTGTTTTAGTCCCGTTTTCCTTCCATCCCTGGATCCCTGGAAACTCGAACTTTCCCACATTTTGTCACATTACAGCCACAAACATGAATCAATTTTATTGGAATCCCAGGTGAAAGACCAATACAAAGTGGTTTACACATGAGAAGTGGAACGAAAATCCTACATGATTCCAAACATTTTTTACAAATAAATAACTGAAAAGTGGGGTGTGCATAATCATTCAGCCCCCTTTGGTCTGAGTGCAGTCAGTTGCCCATAGACATTGCCTGATGAGTGCTAATGACTAAATAGAGTGCACCTGTGTGTAATCTAATGTCAGTACAAATACAGCTGCTCTGTGACGGCCTCAGAGGTTGTCTAAGGCTGTGTACCAATTCAGGGTATGCACGCTTGAAGTACGCACACTACGCGTACTACGTGCGGTGCGTACTACAAGTACGGGAAGTGCGGAAGTGAGAGGCTTGTGAAATGGGACGGTCTAGCCTTCGTCGCGCTGTTCAGGTTGCCTAGCAACCATGATACTAACCGCGAGAAATGTTTCATACAGCTTTGTGTGACAGAAATGAAGGAGAAAAATGTTTTGTTGGTCATTCATTTTTTTCATGACATCACTTTGATCAGTTGAGACCACAGGACTGTAAAGCATGATAGTTGGGCTTCATTTCTGTACTGAACAGTCATTTCAAGATTAGTTAGTAAATAATAATTAGCTAATGTTGTTCATGAGACTAAAGTCATCTCACTGTGGTAATGTTAATATAATATGGACAATATTATATGTATTGTCAGATTATTTATTTATTTATTTATTTATTTATATATATATTTATTTATTTATTTATTTATATTTATATATATATATATATATATATATATATATATATATATATATATATATATATATATATATATATATATATATATATATGAGCTTGAACTCTGGGTCAAAGATGCAAGTAGCAGTTATTTATATTTCCTATCACCTTAAATCTTCACTCAAAGACAAGTATCTCTGACAGTGTATATACAGATGTATTATATATAAGAGACAAACATTGTTCTTTCAATATGTTGGCATTACTAAATTTGGCTCAATGCTTACATATATGTGTAAAAAGCAAATGTATGAGCTGTGAAAACTGTGTCTGATAGAATGAAGATCAGACTGATATATTAAATATTCCTTTATTGGGTGAGAAAATCAGACCATGTCATAACTGCTTTAAGTCATACAGAATAGATATCAGAGCCTTAAACAGGCTGACTTCTGCTAAATGCGTCAAACTGGGCAGAAAGTATACAAACACATAACATCCTTATAGAATATGATGTAACACTATAGATCAACTTAGCTCAGAATATATAAAGCATATAAACAATTACAGCAATATGATGCAACAAACACAGCAGTACTACTAATCCAAAATACTCAAAGCTTCATAGAACTGAAACAAACATTTATTTTTAGCTCCATTCTGCTGCTGATACATACTTTAGGTTTCTGAATATTAAACTTGTTGCTGCCTTTCATAGTGTGTAACTTGAAGGCCCTGAGTACTTTCTCCCACACTGAAAACACTGGGATGATCACATTATTTGAACATTACCTAATAAGACTGATTCAGGACAGACAATTAGTTATGTTAAACTTTCCTAGCAGTCCTTCACAAACAGGGAACAGTCTGTCTATTCTCTCCATCTGTCAGCTGCTGCTGGCTCTTCCTCCTCCTCTTCCTCACACACTGCTGAGTTTGTCCTGGTGGATCATCAGGGGTGCAAAGCCTCACAGATGATGTGCAGCAGTGGGTCCCTCAGTCTGTCCTCACTCTGGACACTTGCAGTTGTCACACATGGAAATCAAATGTGTGATAAGCTGCAGGATTCAAACACAAGTGTAACTTATAAATACATGTTCATACTTTTATTCCACAATCAGAGAGAAAGAAACCGAGAGAGAGTGCAGGACAGACAGACAGGTGACAGTCTCAGGTGTATACACTGCTACAAAACAGCACAAGAGAAGGAGGATTTAGTGTTTGTGTTATTACGAGTGCTAAACAAGAAGAGTTCCCAGATGGTCCAGTGGACACATGTGTGACTCCTGTGATTAAAGCATCTTTCTTTCAGCTTAACGAGTGAACCGTCAGCTCGTTCAAACACACGTTAAAGTCCGTTTGGCTCGACACCACCGAACAGAGGCAGCAATATAACATAGCTAACATTAACAGTGCAGTGAATCCTGCTTGTGCCGTCATATTCAGGACTGCAAACCGAGCAGCATCACTGACTTTCAGCTTGTTGTGTTTGTGGATATATGACTGACTTTAATTATCCATAAAATCATCACATTCTCTGTAAGATTAAGGTCAACTATATATATGTATTTAGAAGTAGAGGCTTTAAAACCAAGTTACTGCTGAAAGTACAAACATCACTAATGTCACATAACTTTGCCGACATGTGGCCAACAGTAATGTTTTAATGTTCTTAAACATTTGCACATAAATAAGTGACATAATATTCAGTACTTACTTTTGACAGTTCACTCTTCGGCCGCTCCCTTCTGCCGTATTTTGCGGCAAAATTATCCACACCCACCGCCGCGCTATGGATTGTGGGATATATGGGGCCACGAAGCGTGCACCGGACCACGCTTGATATTTGGGGAAATCGACGGCACATTTGGAGTATGCATTTGGAGTACACTTTGAATTGGGACAGCCGTCGTCGCGTGGCGGTGACGTAATCGCACTTGAAATGCGTACTTCAAGCGTGCATACCCTGAATTGGGACACAGCCTAAGAGAATATTGGGAGCAACAACACCATGAAGTCCAAAGAACACACCAGACAGGTCAGGGATAAAGTTATTGAGAAATTTAAAGCAGACTTTGGCTACAAAAAGATTTCCCAAGCCTTGAACATCCCACGGAGCACTGTTCAAGCGATCATTCAGAAATGGAAGGAGTATGGCACAACTGTAAACCTACCAAGACAAGGCCGTCCACCTAAACTCACAGGCCGAACAAGGAGAGTGCTGATCAGAAATGCAGCCAAGAGGCCCATGCTGGAGCTGTTTTGCAAAGAAGAATGGGCAAGAATTTCAGTCTCTAGATGTGCAAAGCTGGTAGAGACATACCCTAAAACCAGTGTTGGGACTAACGCGTTATTAAGTAACGCGTTACAGTAACTACGTTATTATTGTGGTAACGAGCACGGTAACTAGTTATTATGCCAAAACCAGGAACGCGTTACTCGTTACTGGGATTTAGATAGGCTCGTTACTCGTTACTTCGTGTGGTGGATATCGCGGAGCTTCCACAGATTCAATAACATTAGCAAGTGATGGAGGCCAGCAGGTGGATGAAGGAAAAGGGAGGCAAGAGGAGAGACCCGAAGCGGCCGCCGGTCCGCGTGTCAGGTGAACTGAACTTCAGGTAAGAAGTTATGACCTGCAGTCTATCGGAGTCAGATATAAACCAAGTTTAGGTGGAGTTTATTTTCGGTATGCTGACATTTTCGTACTGCGTGCTAGCTAGCATGACGGAGTTTCTATACAGCTGGGTGGGTGCTATGTTACTGATGTTGAACTTTATTTTGTTCATACGGTTAATTATTAGAGTTGCCAACCGTCCCCTAAAAAACAGAATCGTCTCGTATTCAGAGAAAATATTACGCGTTTCGTACTGAGGTGAAAAGGAACACAGTTTGTCCCGGACTTCAGCTACAATGAAAAAGACACAAAGCTGAAGCTGCACAGCTGCCTCTTCTTCTCTCATTCTCTCCTGTTTCTACTTCAATCACGAAACTGATCAATGATCAGCTGATCGGCTTTTCTCTCTTGTTTATTTATCGCCCACTTTGCGCCAGAAAGAGGAAACCAGCGGATGTCGCGTTAAACAACAGCAGCAAGTTTAAGCTTGATCAGCTGTTGTTAGAATTTATTTAATATTAATTTCTAGTATCAGCTGATGTTTGCTGGAGCCACAGCTGTAAAGCTGCTGGTCATGATATCGGTTTGGTTATCTGGTGAGAGGGAAACATGCAGATGAAACCAGGAGATGTCCTTACTGAATCATCAGAGCTGAACAGGTGATGGAGAAACAGGTTTACCTTTTAGGTGACATGAATGAGTTGAAGGGAAGTTATGAACTGTTTCTGAGAGACAAATAACACCAGCATCCTTTTCTACGTAGCTGACAGCTGGTAACTGTGCAGGGGCGGGTCTAGCAAAGTGTTGCCAGGGGGGCAGGTAGGGCATTAACAGGGAAAGGGGGGAACAAGGAAATACTTCTTTATTATTCTCATTTAAAATGTCTCGCTTTAAAAAAAAATAATTATCTGAGTCTTACAACAAACAATTGATAGATTGATACATATATACCATCAGAACAGTGTACATCACTGTCACAACAGTGTTTATTTTCATTCAAAGGCTTTATGATTTTTCCTATAATGGTGGGCCGGTCTCTAGTCAAAATGCCCGGGACGATTTTTTTGTCCCAGCCCAGCTCTGTATGCAGTTCATCTGCAGTCTGGTGTTACCTACATCTTCCTATTCAGAAGGCAGAATTTCCAAGTTCTGAGTACAATCAAAAGCACCACGACTGCAGTTTTTGTGTTGGATGTAAAAAGCAGGCTAGAATCATGGCGGCGGTCAACGACGGTCCAGGCGTGGGATTTCTCTCATGGAAATGTGCACATTATTTTTTCCTTTCTATTGGTAGGTGGCACAGTGCACTTGTGGCAAGTAAGCAAGATAGAAGACTGACAATCTTGCTGGGTATCCAGTTACAGAAGCAACACATTAACAAGAGAATTCTGAGTAAAACCAAAGTTACTTTCCCTAGTAACTAGTTACTTTGAAAGTAACGAGTAACTTGAAGTAACTGAGTTACTTTTTTAGAGAAGTAACTAGTAATGTAACTAAGTTACTAATTTAAAGTAACTTACCCAACACTGCCTAAAACACTGGCAGCTGTAATTGCAGCAAAAGGTGGTTCTACAAAGTATTGACTCAGGGGGCTGAATAATTACGCACACCCCACTTTGCAGTTATTTATTTGTAAAAAATGTTTGGAATCATGTATGATTTTTGTTCCACTTTGTATTGGTCTTTCACGGGAAATTCCAATAAAACTGATTCATGTTTGTGGCTGTAATGTCACAAAATGTGGGAAAGTTCAAGGGAGCCGAATACTTTTGCAAGCCACTGTAAATAAACTGTGTTAATCACAGGGGTGTTTAGCTAATGTGTAAAAATGTAGTTTGCTGTTTTGGTTTGTGAGCTTAAATTGTTTTCTGTGTGTATTGCATGTGAGTATTGACTTGTACATAGTTAAACATGTATATTGTCGGATTATATAATGTCATATTATGAATATTGAGTTACAAATATTGTAATCTAAAATAAGGAGGCAGGAACAAAAAAAAGTGTAAACTTCTTTTTCGAGCGCATACATTGTGTAAATATAGAAATAGTCATGAAAACTTGATGATGTTTTTAGGTTTTTTCTCTTGTTATTTTAGTTATATTTAAATGTTCAAAATAAACTATGCTATTCTATTGTACACACTCCAATGCTAACACATCTCACTAAATTACATAAAGCTTGTATACTTACTCCCAAACATTTGTGTTAGATAAAACTGCCATGAAATAATACATATGTGGAAAAAATCCTTGCTTCAGTACAAAGTATAGGAAAAAAATTCTTCATTTCATTACATCAAAAATAATATATTTTCCACACTATAAAGCGCACTAAAAATCTCAAAAATCGATAGTGTGCCTTATAATTCAGTGCGCTTTATGTATGAATTTTGGTTGTGCTTACTGATCTCGAACAGATTTATGTGGTACACGGCACTCAAAAATCTCTCAAATGTTTTAGTACGACTTTGGTAAGCTACGGAGCAGCACCGCTTGATGCATTGTCAGAGTATTATGGCTGCCCTATTCAGGAGCCTTGTGGAGTAATCTGGGTCCAAAAGTCCGTCTGCTTCGGTCCCAAAGTCAAATGAACACTGCAGCATCACCGAGAGTTAAAAACTGTCTAAATTCTTTCATCTTTGATAAAATGATCAGTGTTGCTGCTTTACCACTCTATTTAAAGTATACAAAATTACATACATATAAAAGAGGAAAGTCAAGCATCTGAGTCCACCAAACCACTTATTAAACTTACAGTTTCAATACATCCCAGGGGAAAACTTTCCCAATTTTCAGGTCCACTGTTCTTCTTGTCCGTAGATCTTTAATGATATGTTTACTCAGCACATCACTACTTATCATCCTTTGTTCTATCACTCCTTTGGTACGGGTTTTCCAAATATGTGTGTTTATTACACACATTACTAACCAAAAGAGTCTCCTTTTGTCCTCACCCATTTTTTCTTTAAACAAACCATATTTAACTTCTTTAATGTTAACATCAACATCATAACCAATTTCTGTCATCTTCTGCCTTGTCTCAGTTGTCCTATAACAGTCCAATAGAAGATGTTCTAAGGTCTCATCTTCATTACAATCTATCATAGGACATTTCTTTGTGGTAACAAAACAACTCCACTGAACCACTGCCCTCACGGGGGAGGTGCCACGGCGAGATGAGCCATACCACATCTCTCATGTTTTCGGATAACAATTTGTCTTGTATATTCTTAACTATCGAAAGATTCTCGTTTTTATCTATGTACTTATACTGAATTAAACCTTCATTTTTAATTTCATTAATTTTTTTATAAATATTTTTCGTATTATCTTGGAGAATATTTAGACTATAGTGTTCCCATTGACTTGATAAATCTCCAAACATGAGTCTGTGGTATGGTATGCCTGCTCTGGCCTTGCCTCTTTTTTTTTGTTCCACAATTCCTCCTTCCCTCTAACCCACGGGCACCCCGAGAAATTGCGCTGAGTATTTTTAATAAACGGGATTCGCAAAACAATCTCTAAGTCTGGGTCTCCCAATCCCCCATGCTTCCTACCCTTGTACATAAATTTCCTCTTAGTCACCTCACGATTGGATCCCCAGATAAATTTAATGCACATTTTACTTATTTTAATTAAGTTTTTTCTCGGAGGAGGAAGTATTGTTGCAAGTAACCAGGAAGTTATAAGCTTTCATTACTTGCCATAAATAGAAATGGGAGACAGAATCAAAAGCCCTCCTTTGGTCTAAGCCTAGGATGCAGAGCTCTGAATCCTTTCCATTATGAATAATTTCTCTTATGCATAAATTATCCCACATCAGTCGTCCCTTAATTGCACGTTTGTTCATTTTCAGTGATACTATCTAATACATCCTCTAGTCTGGTCATAATTATTTTAGCAAAAATTTTATAATCTACATTCATTATTGTTAATTGTCTATAATTATTAATGTCTTCTCTATCACCTTTCTTATATAATAAACACATAACTCCTTCATAAAACGATTTACCCATTGTTCCTCTTTCTATTCCTTCGTTATAATACTGAGTTAATAATTCAGACAGTTCTTTACTCACAAGTTTGTAAAATTCAGAAGGGAGTCCATCCAGACCAGGTGGACCAAGTTGATTAATTACTGACTTCACTTCCTCTCTTTTAATTTTTCCAGCCAAGGTTTCATAAATGACAGAATCTAATGGTTCAACCTCACTCAGAAAATTATTAACAGTGTCACTGTTTGTAGTTGTGGATGAAAACATCTCCGAACAATAGTCCCTAATAACTTGTCTTTTTCCTTCTTCTTTAAAAACTGACTTTCCGTGTTTATCCTTAATTGAGACAATGAAATCATTTCTACGTTTCTTTTGATTATTTATAATCGCTGTTCCCGTGAAATTCAGTACGTCTCAACATATTAAATAAAACTTCTCTATTGACTCGATCAATGTTCTCTTTAAGAGACATCATTTGATTTTCCTCCTCTTCTTGTTTCTCGTTCTTATTCCTTAAATATATATATTTACTTACATCTTCATTATATTTTATATTCTTTGCATGATTTAATTCTCTCGCTTTAAATTTAAAAAATTTACACATAACGTCGTTTAAGAAGTTCCCAAAGTTCAGAGAAGGAGGCAGTAAAAATCTTAAAATGTAATATTTTCTTAATTTCAGATTTAACTTCGGGCAAAAGCAACCCGTCTGCTAACAAAGATGTATTCAATTTCCAATAGTTCAAACATTCGTGGGAGCAACACGATACTGTTGCCATAACCACCATGTGATCAGAAAAGTCTGTTAAGAGTGTGTCATATTTAAGGCTTTGAAGATTAGATGATATGTAAAATCTATCAATCCTTGTTTTGGTTAACGAGTCGAATCTAGTGTAATGTACGGTACGAGGATGCAAGATTCTGTACAGATCATGAAGTGCTGCTTCCTTACAAGTTTTGACCAACAATTTACTTTCTCGCAATTCTCTAAACTCAACATTAGATGTTCTGTCAGTTGCTTCAGTAACAATATAAAAATCTCCACATAGAATATTATTAAAACCAATCTCTAACAAATACTTCAGTTTTTTCAATAATTGCATCTTTTTCGCTCGATTGGGTGCATTATATACATTAATAATACGCAACCTTTGCCCGTAATAACAGCAATCAACAAGGAGGAGTCGTCCCGGTATTATGTCTCTTCTTTTGATTATATTTACCATATCTTTTTTGAAGAAAATACCCACTCCGTCAGAGCTGTCTTCCCCTATTCCCCCCGATATTATTGAATGACCAGTGTTCCACATTTTATTTAATTCATATATATCTGCATGTGTTTTTAATCTCATCTCTTGAAGGCACAAAATATCATGCTGCTTTACCAGGTGTAACATTTAAGTTTAAATGCAGGCATCCGTGAAAACAGAATGTATTAAATTTAATGGAGTTAGAAGTTAGCAGGAAGTTAGCTCACTATTTTCCACTTAAACATAATATAGTATGTTCTGACTGAGATTTCTGAATTAAAACGTACAGCTCTGCTATCACTTCCAACATAAATGAAGACAGAAAACTAAACAGCAGTGACGTTTGTAGGGTTACTGAAGTTGGACTAGCTGGTATATAATGATGTGCTACGTGACCGCTAGCGACACAGCTATGTTAGCATAATATAAACACAGTGAAGCTGGAGGATGGACACTAACTTTTTTCCACTCGATCCTCCCAGGATAAATGCAGGGACAAATGCAATCGCATGGCAGGATACTGTAAACGGACCAAATTTCCATCAGGAGAACAACTGAGATAATCCATCCACAATATGAGGTCAGTTAATATACTGCAACACTATGGGAATAGAGCAGCTGCGAGAGAATTCAACATTAATGAATCAATGGTACAGAAGTGGAGGAAGCAAGAAGAATGAGTTGAGGGAAGTTTGATTATCTGACTGTTTTGTTTCGCTTAATTCGCCTTATAATCCAGTATGCCTTATGGTCTCAAAAATACGGTAATAATACCTGTTCGAGAATTCATCTGACAAAGTGAAGTATGCGACATAGATCTATCTATCTGAAATATATCTGAAATTCAGTTTTCAGATGAGTTATGGGGCAATCGTGGCTCAAAGAGTTGGCAGTTCGTCTTGTAATCGGAAGGTTGCTGGTTCGAGCCCCGGCTTCGACAGTCTCGGTCATTGTGTCCTTGGGCAAGACACTTCACCCGTTGCCTACTGGTAGTGCCAGTGTCCGGCAGCCTCGCCTCCGTCAGTGCGCTCCAGGGCGGCTGTGGCTACAATGTAGTTTCCGATCACCAATGGGTGGATGACTGAATGTGTAAAGCGCTTTGGGGTCCTTAAGGACTAGTAAAGTGCTAAACAAATACAGGCCAACTGTTGCTTTTTGCAGGGCTTTTATTAGATGTCATATCACTTTGACTTTTTTTGTAACCTAGCTCTTTTTTGTCTCTTCCGTGATGATATTCTTTATGCACATGATTGGAGAGTTGCTGAGTATAAAAAATGTGCCCACTGATGTAAATTTTGTTGACTGTTGTGTGTTTGGTGGACCAAATATATGAAAAGTAGAAAAAACAGAGTTCTTTTGTGATGATGGTGAACTGTCTCCTCAGTTACATGTGGGGAGCTGTGATGCACTTTTTTCAAGTATTTTGCTTTCATTTTATCAAATGTTGTTTTCACTGTTTATCAGTGTTAACACTAAAAGTCTAAACCAAAACTTTTCTCTTCTTATTTTCTGAGATGTACTGTCCTTTTGAATCAGTCCAAACAGATTGCAGTCCTTTGGATATGAATCAGTAACATTTTACTTTGAGTGGGTTATTTTTCCAAACTTATCCATGAATCCAAAGAGAAAATAGAATCATGTGACAAAACTAAGACAACACCAACAGGATCATGCTGCACCATTTCAAATGTTTATCCAGACGACAGTGGAGAGTACTGGTATGAGAGTGAAGGAGGGAACAGAAGCAACATTGTCAGCATCACTGTCACTGGTATGTTTACAACAAGTGCTCGGCCCCAACTAAAACGTTAAAAGTGGTTCATAATAATTTAGTGTTAAAAAATGTCATATTTAATCAGTGATAATTTATGTCAAAAAAGAGAGTCATTTAGTTAAAAATATTTTCTAAACAATCAGCATCAATTTATCTGTATCTTATTTTGAAGGTGTAATCTGTGGAAAGCAGAAGCCACAGTCCTTTGTGAAAAAACATTGGACAGAAAACTTGGCTATCTGTGTCTAAACTTCACCTCCTGTGTACTGAGTCTTTATTTACATCTTCGAAAGCAATGTGCTGGTTCACTTTATATGTTTTATAAGAGTTGATGTGTTTATATAATTGTTTGTATATTTGCATATGTAATTTGTAATTTGTTTATTTTTAGTTTCACTTTACCCTTTCATCGAGATATTCAAGCTGCAGTTGTAAAGAATTGTAAGCTGTCAAGAAGACCGCAATAAAGGAGCAAGACGCTCAGTTTCCTGGCTCATGAAAATTGAGTTTGGCTTGCTGTTGACCTACGTTAACACACACGGTGTATCAAACACATAGGGATAACAGTATAACAAGAAAACAATGAAATGTGATTTTAAATGATTTTAATATATGAATCTCACACTTATCTTGTACAGTTGATTTTATAGTTTAATATTTTTTAAAATAATAAAATTCTATCCACATATTTTCAGTGTCAAATTTTAAGTAACTTTACTAAAGTACCTGCCTTGGAAAAATGGTGCAGTATTTAATACTGCACAGCAGGGGGAAGAGTAGTACTGGTGAAATCTGCTGCAGACATTTGCTCAACTGTTGGTAGTAGTCAAAAGCAAAACCTCTCAGTATGCAACTTACAATAATGTTTTCTACTGACACTGATAATACAGATTTTTCGACCAGCCAAATCTTTACTCTGGGATTGGTGGAAAACTAGAATGGACTTCCCAAAGCCCACTTCCCTACTAAAGTTTGTAGACTATGCTTAAAAGCCAGTTAAACTAGTTTAAATGAACTCTAACAATTCTGGCAAGAAGAATGTTCAAGTATCCAGGAGTCCAGAACAATCTACTCACTTTTGACCCTGTGTGGCTTCAAGAAAATCCAAAATATTGGATTACATGAGTGCAAGTTGCACTGAAAGCAGCAGTCTGCCCTGAGAGACAGATTGCACTCGGATGCAAAGAGACGGTACTTGCAAAAAATAGCGTGCATGGGAAATGTGGAAATACGGCAGTGGAGTAGAAACCCTGAAGACCAACCGTGATTGACTCAGCCTGATATATTGTCCTACTTTGTCTGTGGAGTCAGCGCATACACGGCGCACCAATTTCGCAGTTATAAATCTCTGGAGGCGCACATCCAATACACCAAGGACTGGGTACAAGATTTGGCTATTTTTAAGCCTCCACGTCGTGAATACGCCATCATTCAAACAAAGGTAAGTCAGCTTGCGTACTGTGAGTCAAATGCGTTTGATTTCCCTCCGAACATTCAGATTAGTGCAGCATAAATTCACATTCATGAGGGGAAAATTACAGTGAGAACATGTGGAGGCTCTGTTAGATGGATAACATAGTGAGTTCAGTGCATCAATGTGACATTCTCCTGAAGGATTTAGTCATTCTCTGTGGTTAAAGAAGTTGCAGTAACTAATTCATATTTATTATAAATAATCCTAATTATACATCTTGCTTCCGTGTTTGTGTCCTGTGTCACTAAAAATACATTCTATTTTAGTTTTATACATTCCTTAATGACCTGCAGAATCTCCTTATCATATTAAGTGATTCATAATTGTCACTTATAGTCAAACTTTATGCTTTCCCCATCTTGATTGCATCCTTGCATTACATACTTTAGGTTCATTTTTTGCTGGCAGATTTAAAAAAACAACAAAAAAAACAGGCAGATTTAGAATATAACATGCAGCGTTCTATAGATGGATACATAAATACACTTTATTTGTTACATTCATGATAAATGGATTTGAAAGTCGATTAAACACATTTATGTCGGCCTTGGCTCATTAAAGTTCTTGTCTTTAAATTAACTTTGTCTTTGTGTGTTTCAGGTGCTGCACTCTCAAAGACTGAATGAACCAGCATTGCAGCCATGGGTCACTGTGAGCATCACAGGGAAGGTTGAAGCCGCCCACTGCACCTGTATGGCCGGAGTTGTGGAGACCTGCACCCATGTCACTGCTCTTCTGTTTAAAGTAGAAGCAACAGTGTTGATCCGTGGCACAAGGACTGTTACAGATGAACCTGCAAACTGGGTTTTGTGGGGTAATATGACCAAGATACAGTCAGTGGTTGGCCATAAGATAGACTTCTTCTATTTGGCTGCCCCAAAAAAGGCTCTCAATCAAAACATAAACAGACCACCCATAGTGACAGGTAAAAGAAGCCGTCCTCAAAAAAGAAAAATTCCACCTGCTACTGTGGAGGAGTTTGATGTTCAATTGATGGGGAAATATTTCTCCAAGCATAGTTCTGTTCTGAATAACCCATAATGTTATGGTAAAAATGGTAAATGGCCTGTATTTATATAGCACTTTACTAGTCACTAAGGACCCCAAAGCGCTTTACATATCCAGTCATCCACCCATTGGTGATGGCAAGCTACATTGTAGCCACAGCCACCCTGGGGCGCACTGACAGAGGTGAGGCTGCCGGACACTGGCACCACCGGGCCCTCTGACCACCACCAGTAGGCAACGGGTGAAGTGTCTTGCCCAAGGACACAACGACCGAGACTGTCCGAGCCGGGGCTCGAACTGGCAATCTTCCGATTACAAGGCGAACTCCCAACTCTTGAGTCACGATCGCCCCATAATGTTGTATTTAGGGGGTCTACATTTATACCTCAAGTGCATTGCCATGTAACTAATGTGCATTTATTGAATATGTACTTATTAAGTAACACTGTTAAAAAGTTGAATACAGAAACAAACGTTTGCCTTTTTTTTTTAAATTAAAACCACTTTGTAGAACATCACATCAGTAACAATGTAGAATCCATGTTGTTTATAGTTTACAAATGACAAAATGTTCACATAAAATCATGACAACATTTAAATCACCCACTACTAGCATTCTGTTATTTACTGTCTCTTTTGAAAACTTTTCACTACATATAAAGCACAAGACTTTTAAGAATATTTAACAAGAGCATTTTTCCCTGGTTTTACTACCACACTGGGGCACATGTTCACCCTCACATGGAAGAAGTAATCTGATTGGCATGGTGGTATGTAGCATGTAGTTTGAAGCAGGGATTTCGTAGTGCCCCATGTGTAGCGTTGGAACCCAGTCAGGATTTGTTTCATTCATTTCATTGGCTGGTTTGCTGCAATAATGAAAAACAATTAGCAAATCTATAAATAGAATGTATATCTGCAAAATCACTCATTAGGATGTTTGTTCTAGTTTGCTATGACCTCAGAGCATATTGAAAATAAAACTAACAGGGTATAAAGAATAATATGAACTTATTTAGATCTTACCTGAATGAAAATGTCTGGAGCACCAACAGATATCTGGGGATGGTAGAGAACTGAATATCAGCTCATCTCATAGCTGCTATCCAGGCTAGATGCCTTCTTTTGGTAACATCCAACACATAAGCTCCCTCATGATGCTTCCAGGTGGAAAAGGATAAAAAGAGAGCTAATTTTCCAGCTTATTCCCTTGTGCGATCTAATATTACAACCGACACCACAACAAGTGCGATCCATTGCTTATGCTCCTTTAGCCCTTTATTTGGCCTGCTAATATGGCGCCTCGGCAGCCACGCCCCCTCCCGTGACATCACACTCCAAAGCCCCATATGCTGCATTAAACACAGCATTACTCTGAACAGGTTTGTTGTTCCGCCCATTGACAGTGATGTGAAACAGTGAGGCTTCACACAAAGACAACTTAGCTTCTTTGGAAACGGTTTTGTTAAACTAGATAACTGTGTCCTAAGTCCTAAAATTTAAAATACCCCTGCTCACTGCTGTTACACTTCAGTCTTCAGTATACATCAAGACGACATGGAGATCAGCGCTCTCTGCATCAGACTGTGTGAGTACTTTCTCTATTTCTACATTATTATAAAATTTATGTCATTCATTCTGATTAAAAACATGACAGTTTTATTTGTTTTATATTTTAGGTAAGAAAAGTTGGCTATTGTATTTTTTATGTACTACGTATGAGATGTAATAATACTTTACATTTATACTTAGTACAGTATATTTAGCAATTATACAGTATTTGTTATAGTAACTAGCTATTTTGTCCCTCTTCAGTGATGACCATCATGATTCTGCTGTTTGTACAGGATCAAGTTGGTGAGTACCAGCTGTTTGCTCAATTATATAAAAGTTATCAAAGATATAATATCATATTTTGGCTGAGCAAGCAAATTGGAGAAAAGTTTAAAAAAAATTGTGAGAGGAAAAAAATGTTTTGTGATTTTTTTACTGTTTTATTTACCATTTTTTTCTTTTACTGTTGATGTGCAGTATGCCAGTTGTAGTAGTAAAACTCTTGCTTTTCTTTTTTTCAGATGCAGTTTCTCTTCGTGTTGTTCCAAACAGATTGCAGTTCTTTGAATATGAATCAGTAACATTTCACTGTGAAGGAGTCGATTATTGTGAAGTTGTGCATAATAATAAAGGGAAAGTAGAATCGTGTAGTAAAACTAATGAGACAACACCAACAGGATCATCCTGCTCCATTAAAATTGTTTATACAGACAACAGTGGAGAGTACTGGTATGAGACTGAAGGAGGGACAAGAAGCAACATTATCAACCTCTCTGTCACTGGTACTTTTGAAAAAAATAACAACGTTTTATCCTAAATTTTAATTACATTTAATTCTCTATATTTAATTGACAAATGCATCTCATTTAGCTGGTCCTGTGATCCTGGAGAGTCCTGCTGTTCCTGTGTTGATGGAAGAAACTGTGACTCTGAGCTGCAGAAGCAGAGTTCCTCCCTGCAACTTCAAAGCTGATTTCTACAAAAATGGATTTCTCACAAATAGAAGCTCCACAGGAAGCATGACCATCCAGAGAGTTTCCAAGTCAGATGAAGGACTTTACAAGTGTAGCATCTCAGGAGTTGGAGAATCACCAGAGAGCTGGCTGAACGTCACAGGTGAGACACTGAGATGTCTTAAGATAAACATGTTTTCCATGTTGTTTTAGAAGCTTTTAAATTGTTTGAAAGGTTTTTAATGTCATTATGAAGAAGCTAAAATTAACATTTGATGGTTTATCATTCTTGTCTCGTTTAATGCTTCCTATCTTTTCTCACCATCATTTAGACTCTCAAAATTTAAAATACAAAACTAATCCAGACAAAGAAGCGTGCCATTCCTCCTCTGCTGCCACACGGGTCATTTCCACCATTTTAGTCAGTGCTCTGTTGGTAGCAGTGGGACTGTATCACATTGGCAAAGGTTACTGGAAGAGAGGTAATGAAAATTATTTTTTATTTTATCATTATTATTATTGTTGTTGTTATTATTATTATTATTATTATGTAGTAGTAGTAGTAGTAGTAGTAGTAGTAGTAGTATTATAAAAAAAAATAGTCTAAGGCAGATACATTGTATGATTTTCTTTTCCAAACTTTTTAAATAAAAGTGAAAGTTCTAAAGACAGGAGGTATTTCACTGAGCAACAATATCACAAAATTAATTCTGTGAAGAAAAGGATTGCATTTGTTTTCTTGTGTGATGTTATCTGTAGCTTTGTTAAATGTTTATGTATTATTTATAAATGTATAGATGTGAGTGATAATTCGAGCTTCCAAAACGTACGCCTCAAATGAAAACCACATAAAATACAATTTTGAAGCTCTTCTTTTAGAGACGTACTGTATCTCATACAGCTCAAAATACTTACATGTGACATGAAGTACAACTTCAGACATGCATTCAGTTTCAAAATTAAATTTAAGTTGAACCCAATTAGTTTCTCTTGGGCAGTAAATCTAAAACAAATAGATCAGAACTGTAAAGTACAATATCTTAGTTTCCTACAAAGGCAACATTAAAACCAACAAGCTGTTAAGAACAGCTGATATTCTTGTGATTAATAAAGAATTACCAAGCAAACAGCAAAAATTAATTTAGAAATTAAGGTTTTTGTAAGCAACGTCTTATGATATGGGACATTGTACGAATTACATTGATTTTTTTTGTAGGCCTCAATAACAGATTTTCCTAAATGTTTAAATCAGTCCTAATGAACACATTGAATAACAGACAGGGATTATCATGACTAATATTGATGTGGTTATTATTCCCTTCACTCCCACTGTCCTTTTTCATTACAAGATGAAGAAGCATTTTTCACTGTAATATTACTCCACTGTACAATGTTATTACTTGGATATTAAGTGGTTATTACTTTGGTAATTGGGTGGTAATAACTTTATTATGTTTTTGGACGTGCCTTGTTACCCTACTACATCTTCCAATTTCTTTGTGCTATTGTGCTAAGTATGAATTTTAATTGACAATAAATAGTTATCTGCGCTTATCTTATCTTATTGCTGCTTTATTATTAAGCTAATGCTAACTTTTTTCTATTCCACTTTTTCTTCTACTCTTCTTTTGTGTGTCTTACAGGTTGTAGAGAGAGAGAGCTGTCTGAAGACATCATCACCTCTGAGTGAGAGTGAAAACAAAGACGTAACCCGGTTTTATGACTTGCTGTTTTTGTTATTGTCATCTGGGTTTGATGTACAAGTGTATGTACAGTTATATCTTTTCTTTATCCAGTCAGATACAGCTAGTTGCCATTCCTATTTAGTTATAAGTATATATAACGTTTGAACACAAGCAAATACACCTGTCTCTTATTTCATACTCGAACTTCTCTGTGATAAAGCCAAAAAAAATAAATAAAAATCTGAATCTATAGTTTTGTTTGGTCAGACTGTCCAAAAAGCACAAGTCAGGAGCTGAGTGAGGGAGACAGTGCTCAACTCCTGTGGGCTTGGCCTCAATAGGTTACAGTAGGTTATATTTTGAGAGGCTAAATAAGGTCAGTGAATAAGAATTTTTTAATCAGAATTTCCCCTCCCTATGCTATGACTTAGTTTTACACAATGTTACATAATAGTATAACAAAGATGGAAAATATTTAGGAAAATTTTGTGCTGATAAAATTTATACATATTTAACAAATAGAATTAATGCAATTATCAATTAAATAAATTACCAATCAATTTAAATGAAAATGTAAATTTATACTGTTCTAAAATGTGGATGATGTTTACATCACACGTTGGCCCATGAATTCATTTATGAAGAGACGTAAAATACCAAGGTGTAATCTTCACAGTGAGCAAGAGTCTTAAACAGTATTCTGTTTATTCATTAGGGATTCTGAGCGTCATAGTCTATGGCAGCCCAAATACGGGACTAAAGTTCAGTGGATTTATATATAGTAAGAATGAGGAAACAATTTATGAAATCTCTAAAGAACGAAAATTCACGATTTCTATATATTTTAGAGACATGATAGTGTTATCCTTAACACAGGACAGTGTGACAGAATCCTCTCCATGAGGAAAACAGAACATGCTCCTGGGCAAAGGAGCAGACGGGTAAGAAAATGGCAGGCATACAAACAGACTTACAGTTTAGAGGCTTGTTATTACTGCGACTGGTTTAGCAGTCAGACAAAGACTGAAGGAAAACCCTCTGCATTTAAAGGAACCAGCTGAACTCCAGATGATGAACAGGTGAGCTGATTAGCACAGGTGTGCAGGAGGAGAGCGGAGATCCCAGGAGGACTCTGCCCCTGTAAGGTAATGCGTGGTTAACTCACACACAAACTCACAGTTAGAGAGAAAGTGGAGACAGCCTCATGTGGACATTAGAGGAACTGCAGTTTCGGGTCAATTGTCAGTTCTTGAATTTGCCAGTGCTAAACAATAATGATGATATATATTAAATGGTTACCAAATGTGAGCACAGCCAGTTAGTTTATTTATATCATCTCTGCAGTCATTCACACAGCAACTCAGAAAGACTCCTCCTCACAGCCTGCAGTATGTATCTCGTCTCACAGACTGCGCTCATCACAGCAATGGCAGCTTTGCTGATGCTGGTGGGACTCCCTCGCTGTAGGAAAGTCAGAGCAATGATCATAAATACTATAAATGGAAAATACAAACCATTATATAAGCCATATACCAAAATCATAAACCAAAATATAAACCGTTAATATTATCATTCATACATCACTGATTACTTTGAGGGCTGTATTTTGGGGCTTCTATAAGCAGATGCATCATGTGGTGGGACAGTTTTAAAAAATGTAACTGTCTGTAAAATCCCACCAAAGCTCTGTTAACCATCTCTAAAGGACCCACCATTGCTTGGAAAACAGTACTTTTGTATACATTTTCTATCATTTCTATCCTTTAAAAATATCAATTATCTGTAGTATATCTTGGTCAAAACAAAAAGGAGCAAATATGTATAAAACTGTTTACTTGTGGGATTAGTGGTAATAAGAGTGTGTTAGTATGTTAATGCATCACAATCAGAATGTGAATGTGGGGAATATTAAATGATTACAAGGTGTATTTAATGCAGCATTAGTTTGGTTTGATAGAAAACACTGAAAAATGTTTTTTTAAATACTATGTTTTGTTTCAGCAGCAAAAATAAGCTACACCGTTTTTAACTCTGCAACCATTATTGAAACCAGAGTTTAAGATTTAAAAATGTAGATGACTAATGTTGTTGAAATGTGATGCTAATGTGGGAGGCGGCATCATGGCATCGGCAACAAAAAGTTGCTCGCACCCATGCTGCCCCGACATCATGCCAGCGCATTTTGGGGATTGCATGGTCATCGATCGGTTTTCTATAACCCATTTGCGGGGAGTAAAAGCGCCCTCCATTTACGAAGCGCACCTGCTGCTTGCCAAGCACAGCGAGGAGAGGGGCGGGGTGGCGGGGGATTCTCCGGTTGGCTGGAGCGGCATCTAATTACCAACTCGCAAAATAAAACAAACCAACAAACTAGGGCTGTCAACGTTAACGCCGTCATCACGATTAACTCGATTAAAATTTTTAACAGAATCAATCCATCTGCAGCACAGAATGGACAAACTTTGGACAAACTGCCCGAAATGCGTTGACAGAGAAATTTCAGGGATTGTGAGTCACTCTGCACTCCAAATGGATTAATTGCGTTAAAAATTTTAATCGAGTTAATCATGATGACGGCGTTAATGTTGACAACCCTCATTTGTTGGTTTGTTTTATTTTGTGAGTTGGTTACTGCTCCTTCCAGCCAGAGAATCTCCCGCCCCCCCACCCCTCTCCTCCCTGTGTTTGGCAAGCAGCAGGTGCACTTTGCAAACGGAGGGCACATTTACTCCCCGCAAATAGGCAATAGAAAACCAGTCGGTGCCCATGCAATCCCCAAAATGCGGTGGCATGATGTCGGGGCAGCATGGGTGTGAGCAACTTTTTTTTTTGTGACGCCATGATGCCACCCCCACCACGATGCCGCCCTGGGCAACCACCCATGTCGCTCATATCAAAAACTGCTACTGCTTATCATACTTTGTGCCCATGAGTGGAAAGTTGCTGAGTATAAAAAATTTGCCCATTGATATGAATTTTGTTGACTGTTGTGTGTTTGGTGGACCAAATATATGAAAAGTAGAAAAAACAGAGTTCTTTTGTGATAATGGTGAACTGTCTCCTCAGTTACATGTGGGGAACTGTGATGCACTTTTTTCAAGTATTTTGCTTTCATTTTACATGTAGTGTCCTTCTGAATCAGTCCAAACAGATTGCAGTCCTTTGGATATGAATCAGTAACATTTTACTTTGAGTGGGTTATTTTTCCGAACTTATCCATGAATCCAAAGAGAAAATAGAATCATGTGACAAAACTAAGACAACACCAACAGGATCATGCTGCACCATTTCAAATGTTTATCCAGACGACAGTGGAGAGTACTGGTATGAGAGTGAAGGAGGGAACAGAAGCAACAGTATCAACATCTCTGTCACTGGTATGTTTAAAACAAGGAAACAATGATTTGTGATTTTAAATTATTTTAATATATGAATCTCAAACCTATTTTATACAGTTGATTTTATAGTTTAAAATAAAAAGAAAAAACCTATAAAATACCATCCATATATATTCAGTGTCAAATTGTAATAACTTTACTAAAGTACCTGCCATGTAAAAATGGTGCAATTTTTAATACCACACAGCAGGGGGAGGAGTAGTACTGGTGTAATCTGCTGCAGACATTTGCTCAACTGTTGGAGTCAAAAGCAAAACCTCTCAAAGTTGCCATAAGGATGGTCTCAATTTGGATGGTCAGGTGGACTGGGGGGGGACACCTTCCTGCATGAGTTACTGTTGCTAGAAGACTTCAAAAGTGCATTCCTGAGGAAAATCATGATAGTTTTTATTGTCACAAACCTGGACACGTCATCACTGACTGTTTAGCCCTAAAACGGAAAACGCAGTCACATTCCCAGCAGACAAAAGGTTTTGGTTTTGTTCAAGCAGAGTCTCACAATGAGGTCCTTGTTTGTGGTGGTAAGATCCCTGACCCTTGTTTTTGGTGGGTTGGTGTCACTGACAGCTCATTGCAATATTGCTTCTTGTCTATAAACTAATTTTGTAGTGTGTTTGTGAACACCATGTGACCTATGATTTTCTATGTGCTGATAAATCTCTCACTTTCATCTGATTGCATTTTATATGCTTAAAATAATAAATACAGAAATAAATACAGAAAACAAAGTTTTCATTATGTACATTTATAATACCTCTGATCTGAAATGAGTATGTATTTTGAGGGACACTGGAGGCTCCCAGACTGTCATCATCTCTAGTGTCTTACCCCTCTCAACTCAGAGTACCTGTTGTTTCAGCTCTGTTTTGCGTGGGATAGAGCCCTCACTGTTATGACCCACCTCTGCTAGGGGTCAGAGGGAGTAACATAAAAGAGAGTTTCACTAGGGAAGTTCAGAGTCAGAAAAGTTTTATCATAGAAAAACCTTATCCAACTGAAAAATAATAGTGGCATTGACTACAAACAAACAAACAAACAATACAAAGCAACTTTTCTAACAAAGCATGCAGAGACTAACTACTTTAAAGAAAATAACCATGAAGTCTTTCTAGTCAAACTGCTCATCTCAAAAAAACAAAAACAAAAAAGCACAGGGGGGAAGGACCACCCAAACAACTTTCAATTAAGGTTACTTAAGGTGAAAATCAAAATTAACCTCACAGGCTGTAGCACAACTAACATTACACAAATGACTCTCACAGTTGTCTTTGTGTGTTGCCACACTCGAATTTGCATGAAGGAAGGCTGCCTCATTTATTCCACGGGTGTGAATTATGCTGTGTGTTTTGTTTGTGTGCGTGTGAGTGTGTGAAGGGGGAGGGTGAGTTACCTGGCAATTACCCTTTAAGAGTACCTTTAAGAACTCCCCTGCCAGTGGCAGATGCCCTGAGACATCGGTGCATTGGTGGTTCTTTGTGTTGGGGGGTGGGCGTCCAGGTACACACCGGCTCACTCCTGGTGGCTGCTTGTCAGGGCCTGGAGCCTGGGGCTCGCTCCGGCCACTTCGGGGGTGGGGTGCCCTCGGCCTCTTGGCCTGGGGCTCGGTCACTCTGGCACAGCTGGCTGCCAGCGGAGCTCACACGCACGTCACTGACCCTGGCTTCTGCTCCGCAGCTGCTGAGTGACCCCTCATCTGGGGCTCTCCTCAGCTCTTTCTGGGATAGTGGCGCGGCTGCCCCTCTGTTGGTCTTCCTTGGTCTCTTGTGTTCTGGGGGCCTCTGGATGTCTGGAGTTTTGATCTCCTCCATACCTCCATACTTGCTTTGGCTCTCGGAGGAGGCGGACGCACTTTTTCTCCTCTCCCTTATCTTCCCTGCTTCCCTGCTTATGTCCTTGTCTAGTCTTGTGTTTTTTTTCTTTCACTCCTTGGAACACTCTCTCACAGTCTGTATCTAAAACCTAAAGAGAACTATGGATTTGATCAACTGGTCTCTGAATGCTATTGACACCCTCTTCTCCACGAGAAGTCTGGGCTCGGGAGAGCCAGAGTGCCCTGGAGGGACCTTCCCTGCCGGATACGCGATGGACGGGTGGCAGACATGGAGGATCGTGTGCCTGGCGGGACTGTCGATCGAGGACGCTGAAGATATCTACCTATTCGGAACCATGATAACAGGGTTCTTGCTGATCGGAGCTGGCTTGGCCCCGGCTTATCAGAGAATTAAGAAAGCGGAACCGGCTGTCCAAACCGCCACAAAGCTGCCCGCTGAGATTGACTTGACGGGACGAGGTGCGGGTTTTGAGAAAGGGCTCACAGACAGGGACATGGTCAAGAGCTTGGAGGCAATTGCGGCTGCAGTGAATACTCAGAATAACATCTCTGAGCGGATATTGGGACACATCAGGGAAGAATGCGCTCAAATCAACAACTATGGGCGGAAGTTGGAATACATCACGGATCAGTTGGCTGTGGTCGCGAGGTCTCAGAATCTGCTCTGTGAGCAAAAGAGTGACAAGATCTCGGATTCGAAGGTAAATAACATCATGGAAAAACTCGCAGCTATGATGGAGGGACCAGTGTCGGAGTGCTAAAAGAAACAGCTCGAAATTCTCATGAGTTGGTTGGAAGACAATTGCTATCATAATCTGGCTACCCCTCCGGCGCCAGCTGCGGGCTCAAGGCTGGAGCCGATCAAAACAATCCCTGATAACGACTATGTTGAGACTGTTCCTTCCCATCCCATGCAAAGCCACCTGGGTTGGCTGGTAGACTGTTTACTTAGCCTGGCAGGGCGAAGGACACTGTCTCAGCTGAACTCTGGACACGCACACACATACATATACTGATACTGATAAGCACTCACCGACGCATCACCCTCCCTACCCCGGATCCAACGCCACCTCCAACGCTTACCTCCCCTCTGATGTGGACATCGGGTCAGCTGGAGGCGCAGTCGAACGATTGCAGCGGTCCCAGATCAGATGTACACACTGGAACTCTTTCCCATGTTGCTCGTCTGTGTTTTATTGTGCTATGGTGTGTTGATATCTGTCCATTCCTGTATTATCCCTTTGTGTTACACATTTCGATGTTTTTTCCTCGCTACCTAGCCTGACCTGTCTCCCCAATGTGATGTTGTGTAATGTATGTACGGTCGGCAAGGTCTGTCATCTCGGTTGCGGGCAAAAGACCTGCAACTGACAAATAAAGGCTATCTCATCTCTCATCTCTCACCTGCTTCATGCACTGGAGGGTGGGGCAGTGGCCCCCCACACCCTCTAGCAGATCATTACATGAAGGAACCTTTTAAAAACAAGCGCGTCCATGCTCACAGGTGTACACACGGGTGCTCACACACACAAACTACACCCTTTTTGGCTCCTACCTCAAAGCACACTGTGCGCTGTCGATCTTACGTGCTGCACAATAATATTATTTAGTATTTACCAGGGGCGATTTTAGCCCATTTTTGGGGGTGCTTCAGCACCCCCAAAATGAATCAAAGCACCCCCAAAGATTTCTTACTTTTTTTTTACAATATTTGCTGTTTTTGTGTCACAGTACTAAAAATATACAAAGCATTCAGTACTTGGTTGAGACGTAACACTTTAACAACAAAAGTATAGATACCCCCCCCTCCCATAATGGTTTGTTCCAGCTCGCCTCTCCCCTACTCTGGCTCTAGTGCCATTGCTGCCAGAGCGATGATGTCTGAGACGCAGCGGAGCGGAGGTGTAAGTGCCTGCCTTAAAACAGGACATATTATCTGTATTTAACCTTCAGTTACTCTTTATATAGTTAGGTAGGAGTCAGGCCATGTTTCTTTTTAGCTGAAAAACATTACACCAGGTAACCTGCAGTGTTGAAAATGTGTTTCCCGACTATGTTTGCTACCCTATAATCCGTCCTACTCTGTAGTAAAATCAGCAATATTTGATCGTCCTGTTGCTCCCATTGAAATTTATACAGCCTATTTAAAATCTAAAACTTAAAATTGTCCGTAGCCTGCTGTTGTTACCACTGTCCTGTTTGAAATGGAATGAGAGAAGCTGGTTATTTTGTCATATGTGCTGATATTAAACCCAGGAGCAACATTCAGGTAAAAGTTTAAGATCAAATGATCCGTCAATAAAGGATAATGTTGGATCAGTGTTTCAATATTTATATCTTTTATTAGATGTACATGTGGTTTGGTTATTTGCCTTTTGGTCGAAGGTACATTGAGAAAGGACTTTTTTTATTAGTGATCTTAATAATATATATTTTTTCATATTAATGTAATTTTTTCATCTAATTGAATACAATCTATTTGTGTATGATTGTCAGTCCAAACAGGGAGAGAGGAAAGAGGGGAACGTGAGGAGAAAGTACACAGCAGGTTACCTGGTGTAATGTTTTTCAGCTAAAAAGAAACATGGCCTGACTCCTACCTAACTATATAAAGAGTAACTGAAGGTTAAATGCAGCTAATATGTCCTGTTTTAAGCCAGGCACTTACACCTCCGCTCCGCTGCGTCTCAGCCACCATGGCTCTGGCAGCAACGGCGCTAGAGCCAGAGTAGGGGAGAGCCGACCTGGAACAAACCATTTTGGGAGGGGGGGAGGGTATCTATACTTTCATTGTTAAAATGTTACGTCTCAACAAAATCTTTGGGGGTGCTTTGATTCATTTTTGCTTCACCCCCAAAAATGGGCTAAAATCACCCCTGGCCGCAAGCAGCAGGCGCAGCTCGCAAACGGATGGTGCCCTTACTCCCAGCAAATGGGCGGCAGAAAACCGATCGGTGCCTATGCCATCTCCAAAATGCGCTGGCTGACTAATTTTTAATTTGCTCTAACCTGTTTCCACCTGTGCAGCTGTACATTTGCCAGCGTGCTCCAGCCCACTGCTCTCCTCTCCAAAACTCACACACCTCTTCCACGCCTGAAACAGGGAAGCCATGGATAGGATAATGAACCTTAGCTGTGCCGACCAGCCTTCCCTGACACTGTTTCTGCAAAACCCACTGCTCCACCCTGCAGCTGAGCCACAAACCACACCCCGCCTCAGTTACCATCTGGTGTAATGGCTCAGCTGATAATTTTTTTGCCAAACTTTGGCCCCATTAGTACCAACTGAGAGATCGGCAGCAATGGTTAAATCTCAGAGGAATGTTTCCTGAACCATCAACTACAATGAAATGAGACAGTTCAAGAGGCAAAAGTTGGTCCAACATGGCACTAGGTGCACAAGGTATACCTGATGAAGCAGCCACCAAGTGTATATGTTAAACTGAAATGATGTTTTCCATGTGATCGTCTCATTGTGTGTTGCATGATGAGCCCATTTGTTTGAACCTCTGCATAGTCAAACTGTATTATTGCCATATACTCTGAAGACATTGCTGAGATGTTAAGGAGAATGAGTCTCCATTAACTTTTAACCAAATTTAGGCACAACGAGATATTTTTTATTGATGTTATTTCAAAGAAATTTGATGATTTTTCTATTTTTCATTTTTGAAAGCTCAATATTTTTGCAAATCTGGCAAAGTTGTCCTGGTCTTTCAATTTTGATGAGTGAGCCGTAGTGTTAACAAGAGCTCCATATGATTTTTAGCACCAAATTTTTATCTCATTAACTTTCCTCAATTTTTTTTAAAGATTAAGACATTCAATATTTTTATTATTACTATTTTTTAAATCTCAAAAAATGACATTGTCATTTAAATGTCAGTATGCCATTGCTTTATCTATAGTAATATTTACTGCTGTGTGACTGAAAATAGCTCCAATGACTTTGGTGATTCCCTGAGTGGGCTGAGGACCCCTAGAGAAGGTTTAAATGTTCACTACGTTTGTGACATATCTCAGCACAGTCCACAAAATTGAGCACAGGAACCAGTCTACCAGCTTCATCAAACACAGCATTAGTCTGAACTGGTTTGTTGTTCCACCCACTGACAGTGAACTGAAACCGTGAAGCTTGAGTTGACACAAAAGACACTCAGCTTCTTTGGAAACAGCTTTTGTTAAAGTAGATTATTTCATTAAGTCCTAAAACAGTTTAATTAATATTAAAATACTTTTAGAGAACAGTAAAGAGATACCACTCAATACTGTTACACTTCAGTCCTCTACATGGACGACATGGAGATCAGAGCTCTCTGCATCAGACTGTGTGAGTACTTTCTCTATTTCTAATTTATTATAAATTTAGGTTATTTATTCTGATTAAAAACATGACAGTTTTATTTTGTTTCATATTTTAGGAAAGAAAAGTAGGTGATTGTATTTTTGTGGACTGCATATGAGATGAAATAATACTTAAAGTATGTGTTTTAGTAAGTGTGTAGCTCTTCCATCTCTCTTCAGTGATGAACATCATGATTCTGCTGTTTGTACAGGATCATAAAGTTGGTGAGTACCAGCTGTTTGCTCATTTATCTCAACATTAATTCACTTTTTGGATGAGTAAGGAATTAAGCGGAAAAATTATTATTTTTTGTGAGAGATAAAAATGTTTTTGTGATATTTTTAATTGTTTATTTTACTGTGTTATTTGTTCACTGATTAACTGCAGTATGCCAGTTTTAGTAGTAAAACTCTAAACAGAGTCTTTGGTTTTTCTTTGTTTCAGATGCAGTTTCTCTTCGTGTTGTTCCAAACAGATTACAGTTCTTTGAATATGATTCAGTAACATTTCACTGTGAAGGAGTTGATTATTGTGAAGTTGTGCATAATATTAAAGGGAAAGTAGAATCATGTAGTAAAACTAATGAGACAACACCAACAGGATCATCCTGCTCCATTAAAATTGTTTATACAGACAACAGTGGAGAGTACTGGTATGAGACTGAAGGAGGAACAAGAAGCAACAGCATCAACATCTCTGTCACTGGTGCTTTTGAGGAAATAACAATATTTCTAATATTTTTTAATTGAATTTATTTCATGTATGTAATTATCAAATTCATGTCATTTAGCTGGTCCTGTGATCCTGGAGAGTCCTGCTGTTCCTCTGTTAATGGAAGAAACTGTGACTCTGAGCTGCAGGAACAAAATTGCTTCCTCCTTCACAGCAGATTTCTACAAAAATGGATGTCCCATCCATAGAGGCGCCACAGGAAACATGACCATCCAGAGAGTTTCCAAGTCAGATGAAGGACTTTACAAGTGTAGCATCTCAGGAGTTGGAGAATCACCAGAGAGCTGGCTGAACGTCACAGGTGAGACACTGAGATGTTTTAAGATAAACATGTTTTCCATGTTGTTTTAGAAGCTTTTAAATTGTTTGAAAGGTTTTTAATGTCATTATGAAGATGCTAAAATTAACATTTGATGGTTTATCATTCTTGTCTCGTTTAATGCTTCCTATGTTTTCTCACCATCATTTAGACTCTCAAAATTTTAAATACACAACTAATCCAGACAAAGAGGCGTGTCATTCCTCCTCTGCTGCCACCCCTTGGATCATTGCCACCATTTTAGTCAGTGCTCTGTTGGTGGCAGTGGGACTGTATCACATTGGCAAAGGTTACTGGAAGAGAGGTAATGAAAATTATTATTATTAGTATTATGAAATGGTAAATTGGGTCTGTCAGCCAGATACATTGTCTTATTTTCTTATCCAAAGTTTTTTTTAAATGAAAGTGAACATAAGCTAATATAAGCTAATTGATTTAAACTAAGGAATTGTCTATAGGCCTACCCGTTTGATGTGTTTATAAAATCAAAAACAAAAAAACTTTCTTTTGTCTTTTATTTTTTTAATCTTCATAGAGACGGGCACAGTGGATGAACACAGAGTAACATATGCTGCTGTAAGAGAGATGGGAGGTATTTTACTGACCAACAATATCACAAAATTATTTCTGTAATAAGGATTGCTTTTGTTTTCTCATGTGGTGTTGTCTGTAGCTTTGTTTGATATGTATTATTTATAAATGTATAGATGTGAGTGATAATTTAAGCTTCCAAAATGTACGCCTTTAATGAAAACCACATAGAATATAATTTTAAACCTCTTCTTTTAGACAGGTACTGTATCTCATACAGCTCAAAATGCCACAAGTGTAGTTACATGTGGCATGAAGTAAAACTTCAGATATGCATTCAGTTTCAAAATTAACTTTTAAATTGAACCCAATTACCTCCTTTTTTGAACAGTAATATTCAGATATTCAGAATTAATTGTCTCACAAAGTGTTCCAGTGAATAAGGGAAAAAAAACTGCAGAGTACAACCAAGAATTTTACCATTTGACAAACTCATTAAATAAAGAAATATACCATGGAGAGGTCAAAAATGTGAAAATAGATAAAATACTTTCAAAAAATATCTGATATTCTTGGCGTATAGAGTATTTATTGTACAATAAATCTAATACAAATAGATCAGATCTGTAGAGTGCAATATCTTAGTTTAGTACAAAGGTAAAAGCAACAATTTGGTAAGATGTGCTGATATTCTTGTGGTCAAAGTAGTGGCAGTTGGACTGTATCACTTTGGGAAAGATTACTGGAAGAGAGGTAAAGCAAACAACATAAATATTATTATTACTATTATTATTATAATACTTAGAAAATAATTCTCTGTCAGCTTCTCTATCGTCAGATTTTATTATCCAAAGCTTTTAAATAAAAGTGAATGTTATGAGCTCAATGGCTTGAACTGAGAAACTGTCGGTGCCTGTTTAACTTGTTTCTCTTTTTTTATTCGTTTTTTCATCTCCATAGATGCCAGTGCAGTGACTGCAGACAGAGCAACATATGCTGTTGTAAGAAAAAACAGGAAGCCTGAAGGTATTTTACTGAGAAACAGTAGCACAAAATTACTTTAGTAAGGAAAAGGATTCCCTTTTTTTTCTTGTGTGTTGTTGTCTGTATCTTTCTTTGCCTGTTAGACGTGTATGTGATATTTATAAATGTACAGATGTGAGTGATCATTTGAGCTTCCAAACTGTACACCTCACATTAAAACCACACAGAATACAATTTTAAACCTCCTCTTTTAGAGGTGTACTGTATCTTGGCATCCATTTTCTTCAGCTTATCTAAGGCCAAGTCACAGGTGCAGCAACCTAAGAGAGAAGCCCAGAGCTACCTCTCCCTTGCCACTTCCTCTAGCTTGTTCAGGGGAATACCAACATGTTCCCACACCAGCTGAGAGATATAATCTCTCCAGCATCTCCTGGGTCTGTCCTGGGGGCTGGAGGTCCAGGGCCTCCTCCCGGTGGCCCAAACACCTCACCCAGGAGGCATTCTGAGCCCTTCTTGGATGGCTGAACTTTTAACCCTATCTTTAAGGAAGAAGCCAGCCACCCTTCGAAGAAAGCTTAATTCCACCACTTATATCTGCAATCTTGCTTTTCCGATCAGTAACCACAGCTCGTGACCATAGGTGAGGGTAGGGACCGGTAAATTGAGAGCTTCGGTTTTACACCCAGCTCTCTCTTCACCATGCTGGACCGGTACACCACCTGCATCACTGCAGCCGCAGCACCAATCCATCTGTCGATCGCCCGCTCCCTTCTCCCCTCACTTATGAACAAGACCCTGAGGTACACTCCAAAACTTGGGGCAGGAACTCATCTGTGACCCGGAGTGGGCAGTCCACCCTTTTCTGGCCTAGGACCATGGCCTCAGATTTGGAGGTGCCGATTCTTGCAAAAGTTATGAAAAGTTGTAGCAAAGATCATACTGATTGGGCAAACTCCCATGCCCCCTGGAGTATCCTGAAAAGGGGAAAAGAGCTGCTCCGGTGTTCTGCAACTGGGACAAAAACCGCATTGTTCCTCCTGTAGCTGGGGTTTGACTAACAAATGGACTGTTTTATATCAGTCAAAATCAAAAGTGACATGTGGACTTTCAATATCAATTTCAAATTAAACCCAATTAGTTTTACGTTTAAAAGTAATTAAACAATTGAACACCTGAGCAATAATATTAACGTCAACCAATAATATTAGTTCTCTCACAAAGCATTCTACTCTTAGAAATAAAGAATACAACCAAGATTTGGCAACCATAATTCAAAGGATTATAACATTTATTCTGCCATTATAAAAAATGACAGAATAAATAAAATACAGTTCAAAATATGTTTTGGTCAAAGTAGAATTACCAGGCAAGAAAAAAGAAATTAAATTAGAAAGTTAAGTTTATGTTAGCTCGGTGTTCCATTAACAATGCCTTATAAAATTGGTCCATGTAGAAATGACATCAATTTCCTTTTCTAACTCTGAATGTCAGATTTTCTTAAAATTTTAAATCAAGTCTAATGAATACATTGAATAACTGACACGGATTATCATCACTAATATTGCTGTCCTTATTATTCCCCTCACTCCCCCTGTCACTCTCTAACACAAGATAAAGCTGCATCACCCTCTAGACCAGCGGTCCCCAACCCCCGGGCCTTGGACCGGTACCGGTCCGTGAGTCGTTTGGTACCGGGCCGCGAGAGTTGAGGCTCAGGTGTGAAATGTATGTTTTTCAGGGTTTTTATCGGTTTTCAGCGTTATTTTGTTATCGTTTTTATCGTTAACTCGGTTTTCCTGGGTCTTTTCACGTGTGTTATGAATAAATCTTATTTTTTTCGGTACCGGTACTAGTTTTATTTTGTTGTATTTATCCGCGACACCTTAAAGGCCGGTCCGTGAAAATATTGTCGGGCATAAACCGGCCCGTGGCGCAAAAAAGGTTGGGGAGCGCTGCTCTAGACCAGGGGTGTTGAACTCCAGGCCTCAAGCGCCGGTGTCCTGCAGGTTTTAAATCTGACCCTGGGTCAACACACCTGAATAAAATGATTAGTTCATTACCAGGCCTCTGGAGAACTACAAAACATATTGAGGAGGTAGATTAGCCATTTAAATCAGCTGTGTTGGATCAAGAACTCACTAAAACCTGCAGGACACCGGCCCTCGAAGCCTGGAGTCGGACACTTGTGCTCTAGACCTATTTACTACAGGTTAGACCTTGGTGACACTCAACCGCAATTAGACATCAGAAACATCAACAAGTATTTTGATTTAAAAGAAATGTGTTTTTTTATTATGTAAAAACATTTGGATACCAACTGATTTAATTCCATCTGTTGTCGAAGCCGAAGCAGGAACCAGCACAGAGATGCCCTCAGCAGGTCCCTGCCAACCCATAGCAGAGGATCCCTTCTATTCTAAAATACAGTAGGTAAGGCTGGGGACAGGGATGCCTTATGTGCTGCATTCACACGATGCACGATGGATAATAGAGATCTTTAAGTTTGGTCGGTAAAATAAACAACTTGGAATATGTATACTTTTTCATTAATACCTCTCACTCCCAGATTTGTGTATGTAAAAATGCTGATTTCACTACACAGAATAAGAAAACAAATGTTTTACATTGAATATGCTTGTTTGGGAACTACACTAAGTATTGGTTTGTAATCTGCACCATTGTAGTTTTTTTTCTATTCTGTTTTCTTTTCTTCTACTCTTCTTTTCTGTGTCTTACAGGTTGCAGAGAGAGAACTGACTGAAGACACAGTCACATTTGTGTGAAACCAAAAAGAATGAAGTAACCCAGTTTTATCACATATCGTTTTTGTTATTAACCAAGTTGTCATCTGGGTTTGGTGTCTTTAAAGTCTCTAAACTGTTATAACTTTTCTTTATCCAGTCAACTGGTTGCCATTCCTGTGTGGTTATGTAAAAACTGAACACAAGCAAAGACACCTGCCTGATATGTAGAAGTTGAACTTTAATCAACTTGTTCAATCTTCTTTCTGTTCTTGCACATGTATTAATGCCGTTATAATAAAAGAACTGCTTCAACTTTCAAAGACACCCACTGTGGTCAACCGCTAACGTCAAAGTGTCACATTACTTTTTCCCAAAACAGACGTACTGAGTTTGTGGTCAGCAATGAAATATAACTGCCAAGTTTGATACTGGGATGACTTTAACTGACTTTAAGTGTGGTCTATTACCCAGACAAAACAAATGGTGTCTTATTTCATACTGGAACTTCTCTTTGAAAAAGCCAAAGAAAATGATCTGAACTTCTACTTCTGTTTGGTCAGACTATGTGAAAGCTGAAGTCAGGAGCTGAGAGAGGGAGGAAGTGCTCAACTCTTATGGGCTTGGCCTCAATAGGTTACAGTAGGTTACATTTTGAGAGGCTAAATAAGGTCACTCATATGAATTATTTCAACAGAATTTCCTCTCCCCATGCCATGACTCAGTTTTACACAATGTTACATGACAATACACCAAATGTGGAAGTTCATATTGAGGAAAAGTGTGTGCTGATAAGATTTATACATGATTTACAGATAGAATTATTGCCTGTGGTGGTAGGATTCCCTCACTATAGGAAAATCAGAGCAATGATCACGAATAACACAAATGGAAAGTAGAAACTGTTATTTGTTCGTTTATACATCACTGATTACTTTGAGGGATATATTTAGGCTTCTATAAGCAGATGGATAATGTGGTGTGACAGTTTTAAGAATTAAGAATTAACTTATTAGAAAAAATATTTAAATGTCATCCTTTAAAAATATCTGTTATCTGTAGTATCTCTGGTCAAAAAAGGAGTAAATATGTGTAAAATGTGTCAGAATGTGAACATGGGGAATATTAACTGATTGCAGTGTGTATCTAATGCAGCATCAGCTTTTCTTTTTCCCCTCTAATAGAGAACGCTGAAACTTTTTTTAGTAATGTGGAAATATTCTGTATGCAAGATAGATGTTGTTGCTCAAAGGTTAAAAGAGCCAGACACCGGGGATATGAAATTATGTGTAGGCTAGTGGAAACGGGAAAGAGAATGAGACGAGTGTTGTGGATTTTATTGTGACAAATATACCTGTATACGCTAGATACATAATCATAATTACTCATAAATTGTGTAATCATATACACTCATATGCACACTTACAATGAAGTGTTTTATATAGTGAAGTCACTGTGTTAAGGATTTAACCTGCATGTTCAAATCACATGACCCATACATTTAGGTCATATCTACCACTATATTAATGAAAAAGTTTGTGCCATTTGTTGTATGAACACTTGCTGATCAATACTGTTTGAAAATGTAACAATGAGGATCAATAAAAAACCTTTGATGGTGTTATGGCCAACTGTGACTAGTCCAGCATAGGGTTAATTCAGCTTGACACTGCAACTGCATGCAGCTGCATTTAAGTGCACTGCTTCACAGCGTGTACAGTCCTTTACAGGGCTGTACAGCAGAAGCATGCAGCCGTTTAGATGGCTGTAAACCAAAGACCTGCGCTCCTTTAAGTGGCTGTACAGTAAAAGCATATGGCTTTCTATGGCTGTACAGTAAATGTGTACAGCCCTCTCAATGAAACATGTTATGATAAGCTGACAGAAGGGGTAGTGGAAAAGTATAAAAGTAGCTCTGTCGAGAGGAAATGCTTCAGATCATCCTTGGACCATACTATGCAGGGCCATAGGGTGTGACATGGGTGATCTCCATATGTTTATGCTTTGCTGAATAAAGAGTTGAAGTTGGACTTCACTGGCTCCGATGGACTTCTTGCCAGAATCGGGTGAAGTCGGCATGCTTTGACAGTTAGCATCACAAGTGTTTTGGAGTGAATAGTGTTTTTTCCAGCTGAATAATAAAAGGATCAGAGAGATTGAGTGAGGATCTTGAGAATACTAAGTGTTGTTTCAGCACCTCAGAGCGAGGCCATGTGAAGTGCAAATGCTGCAGCACCCCTTGTCACAAAAGGCAGCCGTTACAGCACCCCTTTCAAAATGTAAAATTAAAAAAAGAAACAAACAAACAAAAGAAAGAAAGAAAGAAAGAAAAATTCTTTAAGCACTATTAGTGTTAGGGTTAGGGTCATTCTTGCATTTATCTCAGAAATACGTGACTTAGGAAGCTATTATAATAATATAATATATAATAAAGCTTCATTGTCATTACAGTGGAAAACTCCATGTTTTATTCGGCAGATTTTTATATGCCCTTTGCAACATCAAAAGGATTTGTCTACTCATGGAGTTTAGGAAGTTCTAATAAATAAATACAATTCCAGAGTACTGGTCATTGCTCCAAGCATCATGGACGAATTCCATTACACAGGAGTCACCAATATTTAAAAATTATGGATTTTTCAAATTGAGTTATCAGCTATCACAATAGTATTAAATAATCTTTTTCTTGTTAGTTACCAGCTGTTAAAAAGAACACAACAGAAAACCAGCAAATTAGGAGCTTCATTCCTCATTCTGTCCTTGTGTTGGGCTCATCCAAATGATCATGATCTACAACCTGTGAATAAAATCATGGTTATGGTCCAACATGATGCAAAAGAAACTCACACACCTCCTCAGTGCCCCTCATGAGGAACCTTTATGGCCATTTGAGTAGCAAGTGACATTTGAAGTATTATAACTGTGCACAGTAGTGGTTTTTGATATGGGCGACATGGGTGGTTCCCCAGGGTGGCATCGTGGCATTGTCCTAAAAGTTGCTCGCACCCATGCTGCCCCGACAGCGCATGGAGCGGCTGGCTGGAGCGGCATCTAATAGCCAGCTCACAAAATTAAACAAAATGAAAACAAACCAACAAACTAGGGCTGTCAACATTAATGCCATCATCACAAGTAATGCGATTACAAATTTTAACACAATCAACCCATCTGGAGCCCAGAATGACTCATAATCCCTGATCCCTGTCAACGCATTTTGGGCAGTTTGTACAAAGTTTGTCCATTCTGCGCTCCAGATGGGTTGATTGTGTTAAAAATTTTAATTGCGTTAATCGTGATGATGATGTTAACGAGTTAACATTGACAACCCTACAACAAACACAAACTGAAGACATTATGATATAGACTTATAATTTGCATCGATGTGTTTTATAAATTCTATAACACACATATACATGAAAAGTGAGTGCGAGGGCCCTCGGTGCGCCTGCGTGCTGCTGCTGCTGTGCTGAAGTCTCACACACAACCTGTCGAAAGGGGAGGGGGCGGGCTGCTTCCAAATAGTGCACATTTCAGTCATAATGTTGTCAATCCAAGCCCATTATGTATTAGCTATTTTTCCTGGGTTGTGTGAAATCCATGAAAAAAAAAAAACTATACAAGGTATAGGTCTATTAGTCTATCAGTCTGTGTTGTGGGGTTCGGTGTTGATACTGAAGTACAAAATTACTGATGGAAGATGGACAAGAAAAGGTCAAAGCTATCAAGTCCTCAGTTTACAAAAAAAGAGAAAAGAAGAGGAGAAACGGGCAAAAGATACAGGTAAGCAGATGTGTCTTTGAATAATGGCAGGTATTATGTATCCTGAAACAAGATAACATTTGCATGAAAATACCTGGTAGAAACATGCTCAAAAAGGTACTTTTTACTTTCTTAGCTGAGTACATTTCAGAGTCTGGACTTTTTCTCTTTTATTTCATTAAAAAAGTTGAATCAGTACTTTAACTAATTGTGTATTTTTTTAACACAAGTATCTCTACTTAAGTACAGAATGTCTATACTTTTGCCACCTCTGACTCAGTGTCAAACTACATAACGTTTTCGTGCCTAAAGAAAATAAATATTGAAATGTTTTCTGATGCACTGCAGTTGGCAATGAACAAATGGTACATTTACTGCAGAAAACTGAACACATATACACTTACTGACGTCTATTGATTCAAACAAACATTGCTGAAAGATTTTGTTCCTTATTGACATGAAAAGCGTCACACAGTTGCCACATCCCAAAGATGCTCTACTGGATTGAGATCTGGTGACTGTAGAGGTAATCTGAGTACAATGAAAACATTACCATGTGCAAAACAACAGTATGAGATGGCAAGCTTTTTTGAGAGCTCAGTGAGGAAGACTTATCATGCACTAGTGCCATTGTTGAATTCAGAGTGCTCATAGGCATTCAGGGTGGCACCATTCTTATAGAATGTGATCAGTTGTGTTTTCCCCCCTTTCTGCTGCTGCACAAGTGTTGGACAGTGTTTTCCCTCAGATTCTTCTTAACTTTTTCCCTGCATGTCTCGCTGTGGAAACCACTCCAGATATTTTATAGGGGATGTTTGTATCTCAAACCCAGAAGATCTTTAGGCCATACTTAACAGGCTTGTTTGGCATGTACTCTAGAAATTTGAACATACCCATGAATGGCACAAGCTGTTGGTCTACAACAGGGGTCTCAAACTCACGACCCATGTCACCCCTACTTGTGTATATTGACCTGAAGAAATATAATGCAGAATAACATTAAAGAACCAAAGGCCTCTGGTGTCGCAGTTAAGGTCAGAGTTCATGATCCAACAATAAAAAAGAGACTGGGCCAAAAATGGCATTCATCTGAGAATTCAAGGAGAAAACCAATGCTGACCAAAAAGAACATAAATCCTTACCTCACAATTGCAGAGAAAAGTCCTGATGATCCCCAAGGGTTCAGTGGACTCAAAAGACAAAAGTTGGAATTTTTGGAATGTGAGTCACATTACATCTGGAATAAAACTAACAGCATTTCAGAAAAGGAACATATATATTATAAGGAACATATATAATGCCTGTTTGGAACTATTTGTTGAAGTTAATATACACAATTCAAAATTGTTTCCCTGTTTCTTTTTGTTTGTTTTCTTTTTTATTCTACTCCATTCTTTCTTACAGGCTGCAGAGTGAACTGACATTTTTCAGTTGGTTTTGGTTTTCATATTTATAAATTGTAATATCTTTCGTCTTGTTAGTTAGACGCACATGGTTATAAGTACATATGAGGTTGAATGCTACTAAAAGCACCTGACTTGACACATCTGTTGTATATTTATGTGTGTGGATTCTGTTTACAAGAAAGGAGTCGATACACGCACACACTCACTGTGGTCAACCCCTAAGTAGAACTGTTGCATTACTTTTTTTTCCCAAAGTAACATTTGAGGTCAGCATAACAAGCATGTCTCTAACTGAAATATGATCTAGTTTCAGACAAAACAATGTTGTGCGAAAAATATTTTACAGCAAACGATTCATTAATTTTTATAATAGGATTTTGGTTTCACAAGTTGCACTCATGCCTGATTACTGCGAGACCTGCTGACTCATCTTTATTACTTATCTGACAAAGTGAAGTTCCCTAAAAGATCTCAAAAACGCAATAAAGTCACTTACATCTATCAGTCTGGAGAGGCTTAAACAGCCATTTCTAGTGTTTTGGGCCTTCAGCAAACCACAGAGAGAGACGCTATCCACATATGCACCACCATGCACAGAAAAACACTGCTGACCAAAAAGAACACAAAAGCTTGCCTCACCAGAACAAACAAACAAAAACATCCTGGTGATCCCCAAAACATTTGGTGAAATATTCTGTGGACTGACGAGACAAAAGCTGCATTTTTTGTAGATCTGAGACCCGTTAAATCCATCGTAAAAAAGAAATATGACACAGCTTTTCATAAAAAGAAGGAACCAACAAATACCAACAATCAAACATGGTTGTGGTAGTTTGATGGTCTGGGGATGCATTGCTGCTTCATAGCTGCCGTAACAGATTAAATCACAAATTCTGGTCACTGATACAAAACATACCAGCATGTCCACCTTTCAACTGCTTTTTTGAAAAAAGAAAACAAGTAAAAACATTAATATCAAAAACAAAAGAAAAAGGTTTTGGAGTGGTCTAGTCAAACTCTGGATGTAAATTTGATGTTTTGACATTACGTTAAACAAACCATTTCTACCTGAAAACCCTCCAGTGTTGCTTATAAAAAAAATGAATCATTAGTTCATTACCAGGCTTCTGGAGAACTTCAAGACATGTTGAGGAGGTAATTTAGCCATTTAAATCAGTTGTGATGGATCAAGAATACATCTAAAACCTGCAGGACACCGGCCCTTGACGCCTGGAGTTCAACACCTGTGACCTATATGTAGGTCCTAGACCCAGAGACCATCAAAGTATTTAAATCACACTACTGTAGCTTGTTTTAGCTGTTTAAAAAAATAAGGAAATGAGCTATTGTTCAACACTTGTTTAGTCAGATTGTTGTTAGGATTGAAAATGTTTGATTTCTCTTACTAAAAAAAGGGGTTATAATCATTTTCATACACACATTGCACATGTGCTCATTCGAGTTGACACTCTGTCTTCTGAAGGTCATAAGCTTCGTTCGGCGTGACTGTCCGGACTCATATATTGTAGGAAATAACTTAGAGTGCAGAGGGGTAATTGCAAACATGCTTACACACATAGATAATAATTAGAATAAGCCTCTAGGTCAGAGAGTCCCGAACATGATATTCTAAACCAACTTTGAATCACTAGAAGAACAATGGATAATAGCATTAGATTATCAAGGTTAGGCAGGGAAGTGTTTTCCTTTTGTCTCTTACAGACGAGGGAGCAGATACCAGACGACGTCACGGAAATACGAGGATGCTTCGGAGCAGACACCAAGACTGCCACGTCCATGCGGGAGGAAGATAGCTGTTATAATCTATGTTTTTGTCTCACTATATAATGTTGAACAGCCCGCTGGAGGGTCATCCTTTTTGTGAAACATGCTGTTGGTTCACATAGAGGTCCACAGCGCTGTGTAAACTTGTAATGTCAACTGCCAAAAGCAAAGTAAATCCCTTTTTAAAAAGAGACATTTCTCCTGAGATTCCTTCCAAAAATTCTGAACACAACACTGTGTAAAAGCTGAAGTTGCTAGTCAAGAAAGTGTTGATGACACTATAATAAGGACAATGAAAGTCAGATTTAGCATACACAAAGGCAGATTTCTGCCTGAATAAAGGACCTGATGTCAGGATCGCAGATATAGGACCCAAACGCAAGACTCTTTGAATGAAGACAGTGCGTTTATTTACAGTGCAAAAGACAACCAGAATTCAGAATGTCTTCTGTGCGTGCTCCAGGTGAGTATGTGTGTTCCTGACTCCTGTGCAGTGTCTTCATTCTGTGCCAGCGGTCCATGCTTTGCTCCCCTTGTTGAATATTCACAGTGCGCTCTCTTCGTTCCCTCGTTTCCTGAAACCTGCAACAAACCATCAGAGCAAAAGTTAGGATTCACACCAGCGACAACCAAAACACTTTTTTCGACTTAGTTCACAGAGCAAACTGACAAATTCTCTCACAACGATCCAACGTCGACGAGAGCTGATCGCTTTCCTAAGTAGCTCCCCCAGACGAGGCTGATCAGCTGCAGGTGTGTGTGATCATTCTCCTCAGGTGTCGCCGGCCACCCGCCGGGATATGCTCTCTAGGCCTGGTGTCCCAGGAAAATCAGGAAAAGCTATTGTGAAGTCTGTGCCAATGGACTCCACATCAGCACTTGCTTCACAGGAAGCATGATCATCCATAGGGTTTTGAAGGCAGATGAAGGACTTTACAGTTGCAGCATTTCAGGAGCTGAATCACCAGAGAGCTGGCTGACTGTCACAGGTTAGGCACCCAAGAAGTGTTTATCATTTCTTTCTGCATTTTCCCTTTTTAATGCCAGTATTACAACTGCATCATGTAGTGACTCTTCACTGAGTTTCCATTCTTTCAGACAAAATCCGCATAAATTCTAGTCCAATGATTACAGCTTACTTCAATGTAAAATGTCTAAACTACAGCCAGCTCTGAAGTATTGGTTTGAATTTGTGCCCTTTTTTGATATATTCACATCCCCACAACCAGTTGTGTGTCATTGTTGTTCTTATCGTCTAGATACCTTTAAAACTGATAAGTGTACAGGTTTTCATAACAGTTGTGTTTGTTTATTATTTGTTTACAAGAATTTGAATTTTTAGTATTTAGGCCTTACTCCAAAGGTACATTTCTCTTTAACTCAAGGGTTACTTGTGATGAAGTTTTGCCCTGACGTTGATAATAATCGTGACTTTCCCACCACCCAAACCTTTACTCTGGGCTTAGTGGCAATAAGCTAATGTTAGTTTATTGATGCTTCAGAATTAAACTGTGTCTTTTTCCCCTTTGATAGAGAACTAAACCCTGAAGCTATTTTTAGATGTTAAGTATTGCTTCCGCACCAGGATAAAGCTGAACAGGAAGAGGCTGTTGAGACTGTTAAGCTTTCTGCATCAGACTCTGAGAGCATTTTCTCTATTTCCATGTAAAAAACTAAACTGCAGAGTTTGTTAAAATGAATGATGTTGTTAAAATTTTGTGATATTTTAAAGGTTTAATGTAGAGGACCATGCCGATGACACATCAGTGCAAGGCATAGTGAAGTAAAGGTGCTGCAGCACCCCCTGTTGCAAAAGGCAGAGGTCACAGCAACTCTTGCAAAATCCAAAATCCAAAGTAAGCAAGTTATAAAACTACTTGTGGTCTATATACTAATCGTGATATTTATACACTTTTTTAAATTTAAGAAATGCATGAGTTGCTGTTTTCACATAGCACTTACATTTTAACACAGTGACAATGACTTGAATCTACACTAGAACTCCTGATAATTTTTGCAGAGACCATTACAACAGGTATTTATAAAACTTGATACTTTGGTCTTTTGGTCTGAAAAACCAGCCAAAGAATCTGAATCACAGCAAGTATTGTACATTCATTCACATGTATTTATTAATGCTGTTGTGTCAAAAACTGGAGCTGAAGGCTGAATTTTACTCTGTACACTAAACTACACTTTTTAAATCTATTGCTTTTTTAATCAAAATAGGCCATCGTAAATGGGTCAAAGGTCACAATAATAATGATAATTATACTTTCCACACTACTCAGACTTAAAAGGTCAAAGTGGATATTCTCTTTAAAAAAATCCACAACGCAAACACCTTGTAAGGTGCTTGCGTTGACTTTAGACTTATTTCTGATTGAAATATCTCATTAAATAAGAATTAGGTACAGTTTACACTCTGTATAGTCTATGGACTGTAAACTATGGACAAAATAAATATTTAAGTTTGTCTTGTATTTCTTTGATAATACTACCATAAGTTGCGTTGTTATACACTACTGTATTAACATGATAAACTTCAAACTAACAATAGAAAACATAAACCAGCCTGCTAGTTGCGTCAAATGCAGCGTTAGTCTGAAGTGGGTTTACTTGTTCCACCCACAGATAGTGAACTTAATCACTGAGGACCTACTTGTCACAAAAGCAAATCGGTCTCAGTGGAAGCTACTTTTGTAAAACTACTTTGTTTAATTGCATGAAGTTTTTAAAATATTTGATATTAAAACTGTTTGAGCAGCAGGAGGACACCCCTGCTCACTGCCGTAACACTTCAGTCTTCAGTTTGCAGCAAAACAATGGAAGTCAAAGCTCTTGGCATCAGACTCCGTGAGTATTTTTCACATTTAAAAAATAGGAATAGAAAAGAATAGAAAAATAATTATCATTTTTAACTAAAGTTAAAAAAAAATGTAGCATGCTGTTAATTTTTTTGAAAAGACAAAGAATTGCATTTTTATGAAACAGTTTTGAGATGCGTTACTGTTAGCTGTAAGAGTCAGCAAGTCCCTTCATAAATCTGCAACTCTTTTATCTCTTCAGTGATGACCATTATGATTCTGCTGGGTGTTCAAGGTCAGAGAGTTGGTGAGTGCCAGCTGTGTTCTTATATGAACTTCATTTTCCAATTTGCAGGAGCAAACAATTTAAGACAAAACAGTGGGAAACAGGTTCTTTGTCCTTGTCTTAACGATCACAGGTGTTGTGATGCAGTTTTTTGTTTGTTTGTTTGTTTGTTTGTTTTATTTAGTATTTTTCTGTCATAAAAAAATACAGTTCAGTAAGTTTAAGTAGTGAAATACAATTTTTTTTTTGTTGTAATGGCTGATATAAGTTAATCACAATTACAAAATATCGAGGAGAGTTTTTTAAATGCTTGTGCAAATTTTATGTTTTTTTATCTTTTTTTTCTCTTCCCTTTGAACTTTATTTTAGATGCAACATTTAATCCAGACTGTCTCAAAGAGCAGAGCCTTTTCTCTTCTGAGGACACACCTTGGATCATTGCCATTGCTTTATTGAGCGCTGTGGTGCTGACATTTGGAGTGTACCTTGGCAACGATTCGTGGGACAGAGGTAAAAGAAAATACAAAGTAATATTTTTTGCAAATCTTTGTGTTCATCTTAACACATCTTAAAACCCATTTTTACTCCTTGGCATATGACACAGTCTGACCCGATTTTATTGATTTTATTGTTTTGATCTAATGTGCTGATTTTATTGTTTTAAATGTAATTCTCATCATCATTTTTTATACTATTTTATTATTGTCTTTGCTATTTGTGCTAATTTTATTTATTTTAATGTCATTTTAATAATCATTTTTATATATATATTTTATTTATTTTATATTATTATTTTTCTTATTTTTTAACATGTTCAATGTATCACTTTGGCATGTCAAGTGTACAGCACTTTGTGTTCAGCTGGGGGCTGATCTGAAAGTGCTATATAAATTGCTTGCTTGCTTGCTTCATCATGCTTTATTTAATCATTGCACCAAAAATATTGTTAAGTGCAACTCCTGTGCTGCAGCATTACTCTGTCTGTCAACAAATGTAATTCGGGTTTAGCACAGAATCAAACCGAGTCACGGATGTTGTGTCAATATTTCCCATTAATTGTTATTAAACTTGGAAATAGAAACACAATATTACCTATTATGAGACAAATTTCGCAAAGAAATATTGATGATGCTGTAATTTTGGTCATGTCATTTTATTTTGTTGTATTTATCTGCGACACCTTGAAGGCCAGTTCGTGAAAATACTGTCTAACATTAAACTGGTCCGTGGGTCAAAAAAGGTCTGGGACCTCTGTGCTAAATAACTTAAATTAAGAAACAGACTATGGCTACTCAGTGCCTTCTCTTCTTTGTATGCTATTATTTCTCTTATTTAATTAATTTTAATTTATTTCTGCAACACAGCAACATCTGCTGCTTTTTAAGAAAGGAAAGGAAGAAGAAATATATTCAATTATTATTTTTCTTTTCATTATTGATACAAAAAGACAAAAAAGCCAGAGAAAATTTAATAAATTTTAAAACAGGAAAACAAAAAACACACACAAAAAAGATCCGCTTTCGTGTGTTGTAAGTCCTGCATTTTTGTTAGATGTGTTATTTAGAATTAAATCTGCGCATTTAAATGAAACTCTTTACATAATTAACCACTTTAAATAGAAAAAACTCTCTAAAAAAGTTTGTCTGAGTATTGACAAAAATATATATTTTTGAAATATTGTTTTAATTCTTAAGTCTGTGATGCTAGGAAAGCAACATTAAAGCTTCAGTAGCTAGATTAACAAAATGTAGGGCAGTAATTTAAGAAATTGTTCAGAGCAGGTGATACTGTTTGTATCAAGATGAAGCCCCAGACAAACAACAAAAACCTGGTTAGAGATTATAGTTCATTGTCCAGCAGTGCCTTACAAGTATCTGAAATAAGAGTGACATTATTTTCTTCTCATTACCAGATTTTCCTAAGATTTCAAATGAATTCATTGAATAGCAAATAGTGTTCATCATCACTGATGTTACTGTGGTCGTCTGTCCTCTCACTCCGGCTGTATCTCTCCATTAGATGATGACACGTTATATTCTAGAGCCATTTACTACACCTTACACCTGGGTGAGACTGAACTCAAAGGTAAGATTAACCGTGATTAATCATTCCTTATGTCTTGCATTCAGATAACATGTAATATATGATGTGTGGTAAATATTAAATACTAGCAATGCTAAGAACACTAATAGTACATGACAAAATTTTAATGCTTGTTTAGTAGCTGTCCTGTGAAGTTAATATTGGTGTGAAGTTAATACTAACAACAGCATTTTTTCTATCCTTTAAAGAAAATAAATACATAAATATTTTTTTGTTCTGTACTTCTTTATCTGACAGGTCTCAAAAAAAAGAGTGGAATGAAGACAAAATAACATCTGAGAGGAAGTGAAGACATTTATCACATATTATTATTGTAATTGAACAAGCTGTACATCATCTGCTGGGTTTGGTGTGAATGTCAACAAACTGTTATGTGTGTCTTCAGCTAAAAACAGCTGTCAGACACTCATGGTTATAAGAAGAGATAAAGTTCACATACTACCAAATGTGTCTGTCTCTTATGTAGAAGTTAAAATTAAACCACTTGTTTCTTGGGTTCTTTTTGCTTGTGTGTGAATGTTGCTTATAAGAAAAGAGCAACTGCAGCTCATTTCTTCTAGACAGCAGGTTGTCACCGTGGTCTACCACTAATGTAAATGTGTTGCATTGCTTTGTTTTCCAAACCAGATGAACCAAATTTGTGGTAAGCAGTGAAATACACCTGCAACGTTTACTGGGCATGTCTCTATGTGAAGTTTGGTCTAGTGCACAGACTAAATATCTGGTGGCTTGTTTTATGTTGCAGCAGCTGTTCAGTAAAGTAACGAAAATCAGCTGGGGGTGGGTTTTTTTGTTGTTGTTGTTTTTTATTTATTTGTCAGACTTTGTAAAAGCAGAAGTGAGAAGAGGATATGATTTAGATGCTGAGGTGGAGCTCAGCTTGTTTCTGCTTGACCTTAACTGTTTTAGTTTATGATAGGCCTCAAAAGGTCACTTTCTGAGCTACTACTACTAAGAAGGATAAAAATGAGCCTTTATTTAATCTTTCTTTCTTCTTTAAAAAAAATCCACAAACCAGGGAAGTAAATAGAATTTTGTGACTTTATAAGTCTTCTTAAAAGATACAAAGCTTCATCACGTTTCATGGTGAACTTGCAATATGGATTGTAACAATGTAATAATTTATCAAGCATATTTTAAATATTTAAGAAAATTTAAATATGCAAAGTATTACCATTACTTTTTTAAATCAATTATCTCTTGGAATTTAGACATTACACAAATTAGTGTTGTTCATGTTAAAAAAAACATCCTTTCTAATTCCACCATGTATGTGCCAATATGCTACAAATTACGATACTCTATATGCTGAAGCCCTCAGTGCCAGCCTGAGGCTGTACCTGAATCAGATGAGTTAAAGACTCAACTTTCTCTGCCATTACGAGCTGCTGGCACTGACACTGAACTAAGTAAAACCTCCATTGAAGAAATATTGAAATCAACTCAAAGTCAAACTGTGTGTAACTTTATTTCTGCCAGTGTTGTAATGCTGGTTGATTTACTGCAGGGGGAAGACTTAACACATTCAATATTATTGCATAATTTAAAAACAATATGTTTAATATATTTTGATCAGAAAAACACATTTAAATCTGCCCGTGTCCTTTATACATGATAAATAATCTCTGCAGACACAGTGAGTGAGACCATGCCTCAGAGCACAGCTGTCACCTCATCTTACAGACTCTTTTCATAGTTGTGATTGTGGTTCTGCTGCTGTTCTTCACTGATAGAAAGTCAAAGCTAGACCAACTAACTTGTGTTCACCTATGTGTTAGTGTAATTGCCATGAAGCGGACAATAGTCCATGCAATTGTGAAAAATAGAGCAATAAAACCAATTATTATCCCATCATACTTCTTGTAGTTAATGAATAACTTAGTGATTCATTCACTGGTAATAGTGACTGTCTCAAGAAATGAACTGGTTGATCTGTTGTTTCTACAAATACCTTTTTTCACTTCTTCTTGTCACTTTGAACATGCGTGATAAACATCAGCTCTGCTCTTACTGCCGATCACACTGTGGTTTGTGAAAGTCATAATCTACCGAAACTCCTGCCTGACCTCATCTCTCAACCTGACCTAATTTACTCCCAGCTTAAAACCATCTGTCAGTCCAGCCACACACCTCCCCTCTAACTTGCTGTTCTCAAATGTGTGCATGTATGAGATGTGCAACCCAACCACAGCATTGTTATTTCTACATTCATAGATTATGTGGTTATTTTCTCTTTATTGAGATGTGTATTTCTCCTATCATGTTTTGGGTTTAAGGTCTCTTTGCATTTTATATAGTTGAAATAAATATATTTGAAACAATAAAGAAAAACCTTATTTGTGATAAGAAAAAACCTGAATGAAATGACTGCTGGATAATGAATCACAGGGATCAGAGTTTTACAGTTGTTAACCTACGTTACTGCAAAGTATCACAGGCTGGGTCTCTGACCCAGTGCTCTTGAGTACATTTGGTATTTGTCTCATTTTTGAATTGTGATTAGTTCATGTGTCATTCCTATTTAGCTTTTAGTTGAGGTTAAAGGCAGTCATTATTTATTGTGTCCTTGGTTTCTGTGTTTGGGTTCTTGTATCGTTCATCACGTGTTAGGTCTGTTAAGATCTGTTGTCATGTCTAGTTTCAGTGTTTCCTGTTTTATTTCGAAGGAGTCGTGTGTTCTTTGTTCATTGTATTTAGTTTCACTTCCCCTGGCCTGTCATTAGGCTCATGTCAGTCAGCTGGGAACACATTAACAAATTTCCCACATGTGGGACTAATAAAGGTTATCTTATTAGAGGAAATGTGTTCCCATTTCCTCTAATCACCTCCTGTGTATTTAAGTCCTCTGTTTCCAGGCCATGTGTTTTGAAACTACTTGGTTAATTTTTGAAAAAGAAATTTTAAAATAGGAGTCCTGATCGTTGACAAATTGAGTATCACTAAAGACTATAAAGTATATCTAAAGTGGAATGTGTGTCTATATCTAAGCTTTACAACACTGTCAGGCTGATTGTAACATCACTGGTCTGGTTCAAATCATCTAGTTTGCCAATCAGTCTTTACTTGGCACTTTTTTTTACTCCTCTTTACTCCTTTACACCTAAGACTTTCTCTTGCAGACACCTTTGTGTAACCCACCTCCTCCCCATCACTGCCCCTCCTATGTCACTCGGGCTCCACCACAACCACCAGGGGTTTCTTGCCTAATCCCTATCACCGATAGGAATCCATTATGCTGTGATGGGCCATTGGAGTCTAACCACCAATCTGGATTCTGTACATGAATCAATCATGTTCAGTTCCTTCTAATGATCCGTTTTTACTGAAATAGTCACTAATACATTTGAATGACATAATCACTTTATCTTCAGCAGTGTTAACTCTCTTATTTCTCTAAAGTGCTTTTACACATTTGTTGAATTGCTAACATTTTTCAGACACTGAAGCAGTTCCTTGCTCCACCCACAGATAGGAAACTGAAACACTGAAGCTTAAGCTGACACAAGATCAACTTGGTTACTGTGGAAACTACTTTAGTAAAGTTAAATGATTACATTAATTAGCATTGAGTTGTAAAAGAAATAGTAGAAAGTAGTAGTGGTAGTGGTAGTAAAACTGCTTTAAGAGCAGGAAGACAAACAGGAAGACGCCCTGCTCTCAGTTTTCACACTTTAGTATTCAGTCTGCAGCACGACATCATGGTGTTCAGAGCTGCCTGCATCAAGCTGTGTGAGTACTGTCTTACATCCACAATAAAACTAAGCAATATAAAGGTTAAAAGTAATGATGCTGTAAAAATGTCAGTAATTATTAAGATCATAATAAAGTATTTATTTTAATAGATAGCTCTTTAATTCTCTTCAGTGATAACTGTCAAGATCCTGCTGTGTGCACATGATGACAACGTTGGTGAGTCCCAGCTACCTGCTCACTGATATCAGTATTTATTTTTGCAATTGTTTGATGGAAAAGTAGATAATTTAGAAATTAGATGTAGGACGTGTTCATCCCTCATGTATATTTAATCAATGTAAATTCGATAAATATTTTCCATTATTTTTATCTGTTCTTATTTTGTTCTGTATAATTTGACAACATTTTTATTAAACAATAAAACTGAACTGAATTTCCCCTTTTTCCTAGTCTCAGATGCAGTTTTTCTTCGTGTTGTTCCAAACAGATCACAGTTATTTGAATATGAGGCGGTAACTTTTTACTGTGAGGGCGTCTCTCATTATAATGTTGTACATAAGTTGAGAGGGAAAATGAAATCATGCAGCTACACTAATGAGAAAACAGCAACAGGATCGTCCTGCTCTATAAAAAATCTTTATCCAGACGACAGTGGAGAGTTCATATGTGAGACTGAAGGAGGGGAGAAAAGCAACATTATCAACGTCACTGTTACTGGTAAGTTTCCATTTAGTAAGCAATACGTTGTCATAATCAAACACATCATTGAATAGATTTATACATGTTGGTTTTCAGCTGGTTCTGTGATCCTGGAGAGTCCTGCTGTTCCTGTGATGGAGGGAGAAGCTGTGACTCTGAGCTGCAGGAACAAGGCAACTTCCTCCAACTTCACAGCTGAGTTCTACAAAGATGGACTCCCCATCAGGAACAGCTCCACAGGATACATGACCATCGGCAGAGTTTCCAAGTCTGATGAAGGACTTTACAAATGCAGCATTTCAGGAGCTGGAGAGTCACCAGTGAGCTGGCTGACTGTCACAGGTCAGAACACAGGTGAGAAACAACAAAGTTTTAAAATAAATTTCATAGATACATTTGACTGCTGTCATTTAAATTTGTAGCTTTTTGAAATACTGTGGAATTTCCAGTATGCAGTGTTAAAGGTAAACTTTAAGCAAATGGAACAGGTGTACTAAACTTTCACATACCTTCTGACTGATTTTCATCTTCCTGTTTGACCTTTTTTTTTTGCTTTTTTTTTTAATTTTTTCAAAAGATAAATTAAACGACTTTATTCATATTTACAAATATATTCAGGAGTTCATCCAGATATTTCCACAAAGGAAAGCCCTGCTGCCACACCTTGGATTATTGTCACTGTTTTATTGAGTGTTGTGTTGGTGGTGGGGGCACTGCGTCACTTTGGGAAAGATTACTGGGACAGAGGTAAAGCAAATAACAAATATTATATTTCATGTAGAATTTTGTGCTCATTGTTTTGCTGTTTTGAAATTCTCAAAAGAACAGTACTTTGGAAAAGTCCAGATCAACGTCAAATGGAAAGTCCTTGAAAGTCATGTCCTGAAGAATCATGATAAGATCCGACAAAGACCTGAAAGATTAATCTGTCTCCTCAGTTAGTCTTCAGAACCATTTCTGAAGACTACTTAAATAAATTACAAAGAAGCTTTCCTAAGAAACTTTAGACTGTGTTCAAGAATAAAGGTGCTTATACTAAATGTCTTTTAAACACTCTTTTTTTTGTCTTTTACACCTCATTTCCATGTATGTTTTTACACATTTAAGCAAACTGCCTCAACTGTTTCCAAATTGTTTTAGCAAAATACAAAGAAATAGCAGTGGCTCATGACTTTTTCATAGTACTGTTGTTGTCTAAAGTTTTAAAAATACCTTTATTTTTTCCATGTTGTTCACTGGTGACTTTGTTTTTCTTCCTTGTACTATAGCACTGCTCTATCTGTCAACTAAGGTGCGGACTTCAGATTCAACAGAGCGTCAAGCAGGTCAGAACACAAACACTGTTTAATTACCCATGTGTATGGCATCCTGCAAGAGACTTAACTATGCTAAAATAACTTAACTTACTCTCTTTTGGAACCTATAAAGTACTTTAAAACCAAATGTTAACAGTGCACCACACAGGAAAGCCAAGAACTATTTATTAGGATGTGCTCTTAATTGTTATTGTAATAACAAATAAAAATGTGTGTCCTTTTGACCAACATGAAATAAATACTTGGTTAAAGTAATATGCATTAAAAGATTTTTAATTGTGAAAAACAGAAGCTAAATGTCCTGTCATAAAAAACTCTGTTTAGACTATTATTGTCTTTTGATGTTTTGTTGTTTTTTTTTTTAATCACAGAGGCCAGTGCACCTAATGCAAGCAAAGCAACATACGCTACTGTAAATAAAAACAGGAAAAAAACAGGTAATGCCATGTAAATTATAGCTATCTCCTGTTAAAAAATTTAAACTTATGAAGTTTACACTAGCAGAATTTAAGTTGATATAACTTTTATCACAAATTTGATTTATGAAGTCAAACAAGACTTGTTTGTCTGATACTGCCTTACCCTTTATTGTGATGTGTATCTGTTATTGCTAAATGTGTAGGCGGTGGTGAGAACATGAGTTTCCTGGACTTGTGCTTCAAATAAAAACCACAGTGCTAATATGGTTCAAGCATGACTTTTAGACACACATCTAGAGTGAGAGGTGTGAGTTTGTTTTGTACAACTCAAAACTAAAAGTGGCATACAGTGAAATTTTGTATTCAGTTTAGAATAAACTATAAATTAAACAAAACAAGAATAGGAACACGATATAATCAATATTCAATCATCTTACTCATTTGGAAATGACAAAAACAATGTATATAGTATAAAAATGCAGCTATCTTTTTATAAAACTGCAGGTATTGCCTTATACGTATATTTTACATTTCTAAAATGTAAAATTTGACGTAATTAACCACAATACAGATTTTCTTCAGTGTTTTCAACATATTGATATCCTCACTTTACTCTCACTCTATGTCTCCTTTAGATGAAGATGGATTGTCTTCTGGACCCTGTTACTACCTCGTAGAACAGGAGTACGCTGAAGTAGATGAAGGTGAGACTTGTTATGACTTGTTAAAAGCCATTCGTATTCATATCAACCTCTATTAAATACATTATCAATTAACTTGAAGAATGAAGAATGTAAGCCAATATAAGTGGTTTATTGAGTAGAAACTGTTGCGATCGACTGATTTAATTCTGTTGTCAAAACAGAACCAGAAAAGTCCGCTGCAAGAAGAACTTCATCACATGTCTATCAACTTGTGGCAGATGATGCTTTTTATTCTCTAGTACAAGAGGTAAGACTGAGGCAATGATGTTATATTGCAGATAATATGTGACGAATACTAAAGAGACAGTTAATACAGATTTCAATACATTAGTACTTTTCAAAAAGTACTTTTAACTTTGGTAACTTATTTTACTGAAGTAAAATTCTAAAAGTACAGGCTTGGAAATGTATAAAAAATAATAAAGTAAAAAGTAGCTCCTTATTAGGACATTTGAAAAAAAAACATAAAAACAGTTTGTGTGTTTGCTGGGCTGATAGAAACGCTGCATTTGAAATTGCCTGCCACTTAAAGATGCTAGTTCCTCTTCTGTAGGGCTGGTTAGATGCTGAAGCACCACAACTGCATATATGTTATAACTAATTCCATCTCTTTGTGTGCAGTAAGCCATGGTTATGGATACACCAGTAAGATTGTACTTTGCATCAAGAGAAATTGCCTGGAACGGGAAAAACTGAGAAACTGCAGCAAATCCAGTTCACCACCCATGATCCTGCTGCTCATCAGAAGGACCAGAAACAAATAGGCAGCAGTTCAGAGATAGAAAGCCTGTTTCACTACTGATCATCTTAGAGTGGTGATAAGCCATTATCCTGATCATCTGATTGTTATGATGTCTGTGTTATATTGTAGATGCCCTGTAAAGTGGCCCAACCCTACATTTATTTTATATTTTGTGAAATAATAACCAAACTACTTTTTTAGTGAGTCCAAATCCATTTGGCTGTATCTCTCTCTCTCTCTCTCTCTGTATATATATAGATATATATATATATATATATATGTATATATATGTGTATATATATATATGTATATATATGTGTATATATATATATATATATATATATATATATATATATACACACACACACACACACACACACATATATGTACACACACACACACAGTGGCGTGCAAGTATTCGGCCCCCTTGAACTTTTCCACATTTTGTCACATTACAGCCACAAACATGAATCAATGTTATTGGAATTCCAGGTGAAAGACCAATACAAAGTGGTGTACACGTGAGAAGTGGAACAAAAATCATACATGATTCCAAACATTTTTTACAAATAAATTACTGAAAAGTGGGGTGTGCGTAATTATTCGGCCCCCTGAGTCAATACTTTGTAGAACCACCTTTTGCTGCAATTACAGCTGCCAGTCTTTTAGGGTATGTCTCTACCAGCTTTGCACATCTAGAGACTGAAATCCTTGCCCATTCTTCTTTGCAAAACAGCTCCAGCTCAGTCAGATTAGATGGACAGCGTTTGTGAACAGCAGTTTTCAGATCTTGCCACAGATTCTCGACATCTGGACACCAAATGAGTGATGAATAGTCCTGTTTGCATAACCAGCTGATGATAAAGTGCTAACTGAATAAAATTGAAGTGTCTATATTTAAATGTATACGATAATAATAATAATAATAATAATATGATTGACTGAACAGAATGTCAACTGCAGAATTTAATTTCACCAGTTCCACAATATTTAGTTTAGTCTCGTATCTATGTTTCCATTACCTGCAAACCTGGATCCAATTTTGACCTGCCCTACACCCACAACAACACATTGACTCAGGGGCTGAATAATTATGCACACCCCACTTTTCAGTTATTTATTTGTAAAAAATGTTTGGAATCATGTATGATTTTCGTTCCACTTCTCACGTGTACACCACTTTGTATTGGTCTTTCACGTGGAATTCCAATACAATTGATTCATGTTTGTGGCTGTAATGTGACAAAATGTGGAAAAGTTCAAGGGGGCTGAATACTTGTGCAAGCCACTGTATACATATGTGAATTGATTTCAAGCACAGTGCTCTTAAACTGCTCCACCAGTAACAGCTCTTGCACTAATCCAACCCTTATATACAGAACACCATTGATTAAAGTGCCTCCTCTTCTCTCTGTAAAAGTCAGTGCTGTTGTGATTAAATCGTTTTGTGTTACGTTGGAAACACTGGTTGTAGACATCCAAGTTCAAGTCCATAAAACTAAATCACCCAAACATGCTGCGACATGCCAGTGCTCTTTAAGTAAGAGTACATTAAGAGCTTATAATCATATGAGCTGTATATGGAACAATGCTGCTGTTAAATAAACGAGATTAATCCAAAACACACTTACTCAGAAACTGCTGGGTGATGTCTGTATTTGAAGCTTTAACACTGCAGTTTAACACTTTAACACAGCACCACTGCAATCCATTTCTATTATTTTTGATCTAGTCATAAGGTCTTGTATTTATATTTGTTTTGTACTTCTTCTGTGCTTTGCAGGGTGCAGAGAGAAAGAGTTGATGAAGCGTGAGTGAAAACAAGTAACACGGGTTACTTTAGATAGTTATAGTGTGCATGTCTATAAATTGTTATGTCTTGCGTATGTTCAATTAGATCAGTGGTTCCCAAGCGTTTTTTGCTAGGCCCCCCGCGTGCACAAACATATCTTCCAACCACATTGCGGTTTATTTCACACCTCAAACATTTAGTAAACAATTAAGCAATAAATAAAAGTAATAAAATAAACTACTAACTCCTTTACGCTACGTCCACACCTAGAAGAGTATTTATGAAAACGCAACTGTTTCTATGCGTTTGGGCCTTTCGTCCACGGCGTGTCGAACCACCGAAAACTTTTTTAAGACTGTGTGGACGAGGAATACAAAGTTCATCACGCAACGTCAAAGGTATGTGCCTTTTTTCACCTCATGCTGTGCCATGTTACTGTTTACATGAGATGAATTACAGAATGACAGAGAGACAAAATCAGCTCATAGCTTTGCCCTGCTAAGAAGCGTGTGTGCTTGTACAAAAGCCATTCAGCCTCGGGATTTACACTCTGCCCGACACAGATATGAAAACATGTTAGCAAAAAGGATTGACAAATGCATAATTTATTCTACAATTCATTACTTAAGCACAGAATTCTTAGTTGTCACGCATCTTTTTCGATGCGTGTGGCTCTTGTGGTCCTCCATACTTTAATATGCTGACACTGTACCTTGTTCCACTAAGGAGACTGTTTCTAGTGAAAAAAGACATTCCTGCAAAGCATGATGGGACAGAAATATTTGTGTGAACATGCTTAAGATGAGAAAAAAAAAAAAAAAAAAAAAAAAAAAAAAAAAAAACACCACCAAGTCAGGGTCTGTGAATGATTTCACTGAGCATAAAATAATCAATTTACTGTTGTTACGTCCCCTGGCTAGTCTAGGGGGTTGAAGGGACGAACATAAAGGTGGATAGTGAAGGAGGAGTCAAGATGGTAAGTGTAGAAGGTTTATTTAATTCTGGTGATGAGATTTGGGTTCAGACTGAGGTGTAACGTCAAGGAGAGCCAAGGCCAACATAACAAACAAAACATCCCTGATATAGAAATAAAAGAAACTTACCTAACTCCAAAGAAACAAAATATACAACCTATAACCATAACCTACCTAACAACACATAAACAGGAGAAAACAGGGTATCAAAGCAAAAGGCAGCTCTCCCCTACAGCAGTCTGAACATGAAAACAATGCTCATACAAGTTACAAAGGCATGCAAGCCTGCATAGGTATGGCAACCAAAATGGCCAGAGGGCACAGAAGCACAGCTCCACAGGCCTTAAATAGTGCTCTGCTGATTACCAATTAGCCAGACTCTGCGCAGCATCCAATCAGGACAGGAGGTGGAGCCTGGACAAAACAAAGGGTTAATAGGGAGAAGAGACATCCTCCTGGGGGATGTAACACCCCCACCCAGAAAAACAAACGTATAAGTTTGTTAACCTAACACCATCACATTCTTGAAAGGGCATCTGCCACAATATTCACACATCCTCTCTTATGCTTTATTTCAATGTTGTAGTTTTGTGAAATTAAAGCCCACCTCATCAGTCGTTGATTGTTGTTATACATACGAGAGAGGAACACAAGAGGATTGTGATCAGTGAAGACCTCTACAGGTTGGGAAGTAGATCCCACATACACATCAAAATGTTGAAGAGCCAGAAGCATGGCCAGAGTCTCCTTCTCAATTGTCGAGTACCGTCTTTGATGAGCATCGAACTTCTTGCCAAAGAAGCAGACAGGATGACTCACTCCTTGTCCATCATCTTGAAGAAGAACAGCTCCAGCCCCCACCTCACTGGCATCCACTTCAAGCTTGAATGGTTTAGAAAAGTCTGGAGCAACAAGAACAGGTGAACTCGACAGAAGACCTTTTGCACATTCAAAAGCATGGTGACACTCAGGACTCCAAATGAATGGTACCTTCGGGCTGCACAGGTTTGTCAGTGGGGTTACCACTTCAGAAAAATTCCTACAGAAACACCTGTAGTAACCAACCATCCCCAGAAATCTGCGTGTTGTTGGCACAGGAAAGTTGAGGATGGCATTAACCTTTGCACTGATAGGGCGAACCTTGCCCTGCCCAACTTCCTTTCCAAGGTGGGTCACTGTAGCCTTACCAAACTCGCATTTAGCCAAGTTGAGGGTCAAGGAAGCATCAGCTAAACGCTTGAACACAGTGGCTCAAGTGTCGACATGCCCTGACCAGTTGGAAGAATAGATGACCACATCATCAAGATAAACATTACAGTTTGCCACACCAGATAATACAGTTGACATTAACCTCTGGAAGGTAGCAGGAGCATTTCTCATTCCAAATGCCATGACTGTATATTGTAAAAAGTGATCAGGTGTTACGAAAGCTGAGATTTCTGATGCTCTTTCTGTCAAAGGAACTTGCCAATAACCTTTAAGAAGGTCAAGCTTACTCACATACGCAGCAGATCCGACACTATCAATACAGTCCTCAATACGGGGCAGTGGGAAGGAATCAGGCACTGTGACTGCATTTACCTTGCGGAAATCTGTGCAAAAGCGCGGTGTTCCATCTGATTTTGGTGTAACCAGGCATGGAGAGCTCCATGGACTATAGCTTGGAATAACCAATCCATGCTTCAGAAGGTAGTCTACTTCTTTGTTTATCATTTCTCTTTTTGCCATATTCACACGGTAAGCATGCTGCTTAATAGGCACTGCATTCCCCACATCGATGTCGTGCTCTATTACAGTAGTATGGGAAGGCATGTCCCCAAAGAGTTTTAAATGAATGTTGACAAGCCTTTCAATGTCCAACTGTTGCTCACGGGTCAAGTGAAAAAGATATGTAGACAACTGGGACAGTACCTCAGAATTAAGCATTCTGGCACTCTGGTAGCTGGCATCACAAAGTTTGAGCCCATCTTCATCTAAACTCGACCTCAGTCCTGAGGAAGAATTTAACAAGAGAGTTTCTGGAGATGAGATTTGCTCTGGCAGAGATGCCACAGACGTATCTGCAGGACCGCAGAGAGAATCAGCTCTAGAATGAAAAGATTTGAGCATATTAAGATGGCACAAGCGTGTTTTACGCTTCCTGTCCGGTGTTTTAATCACATAGTCAGTGTCATTTACTTTCTTATCCACCTGGTATGGTCCACAGAAGCGGGCAGACAATGCAGAGCTAGCAGTTGGTAGAAGAACCAAAACCTTGTCACCTGGATTGAAAGATCGAGGAACGGCTTTCTTATCATACCAACTCTTCATCTTCCCCTGAGCAGAGGAGAGGGCTTCTGCAGCTGCCAACCTGGCCTTATGGAGGCGCTCTCTGAACTGTGAAACATAATCCAGAACATTAGTTTTCACAACATGGTCTGTTGACAAGAACTGTTCTTTCAACAACTTCAAAGGTCCCCGAACAGAATGACCAAACACTAGTTCATTTGGGCTAAACCCAAGGGATTCTTGTTTAGCTTCACGCATGGCAAACACCATCAGGGGTACTCCCTCATCCCACTCTTTTCCAGTATCCAAGCAGTATTTCTGCAACGTTGCCTTGAGTGTCTGATGCCAGCACTCTAATGCTCCTTGAGACTCAGGATGGTATGCACTTGACACAACATGCTTAATCCCAAGAGTCTGCATGACCTGCTTGAAAAGTTTAGACAGAAAGTTAGTTCCTTGGTCTGTCTGGACTACTTTTGGTAGACCAAAAGTAGTGCAGAACTTTGTCAAAACTTTAATCACCAAAGGTGCAGTTATTCTTCTGAGTGGGACAGCTTCTGGAAAACAAGTCGAAGTACACAGTGCAGTCAGTAAAAACTGATTACCATTCTTTGTCTTGGGTAATGGACCAACACAGTCCACAATGACACGTTCAAAAGGTTCACCAAGTACTGGTATAGGATGAAGAGGAGCTATAGGAACTGTCTGGTTTGGCTTTCCTGCAATCTGACATGTTTGACAAGTGCGGCAAAACTCAACTACATCAGCCTTCAATCCTGGCCAAAAGAAATGGTTGAGTATCTTGTTGTACGTTTTTGTAACTCCCAAATGACCAGACAGGGGGTGCTCATGTGCAAGGGAGACTACATAGGGACGATACTCAAGAGGCACAACAATCTGATAAGTAGTGCTCCAGTCACAGTCATCAGAACAGCTTCCCTCTACATCTGCTGTTAAACTTGGGTGTGCAGTCCACTTGCGCATCAAGACCCCATCTTCCAAGAAATAGGAAGCCTTTTTATTTCCTGTTTCAGAAAGAGAAGTAAAGCATTTAGTCAATGAGGGATCAGACTTCTGAGCAGCAATAAGGCTTTCACGTGTGACTGGCAAGTCTAACTGTGAGAGATGGAGATCCTTCCACTTCTCGATAGTATCCTTTGAGCCACTTTTAAGATCAATCAAGGTTTGCCAATCATCTGTAGCCAGAGCCAACGAAGAGTCTGCCAAATCAATTTCTGCAGCTTTACGTCTTGTTTGAGCCCTGGTGAGAACACAAGCAGGAAAAACAGATGGAAAACATGTTGCTAGGTCGTTGCTCTTCAAGTTGGATGTTGGATCATGTGTTACTTCGGGAACAGATTGCACTTTCCCACCAGCAATATCATTCCCCAAAATGAACTGCACCCCTTTTATGGGAAGTGAGGGGCGTACTGCCACAGAGAAGATGCCATTAACCAACTTTGACTTGATGTGGACATAATGCAAAGGAGCGTCAACATAGCCCATTTCAACTCCTTGAATCAGAATGCTACCATGACAAGAAGAATGGTCACTCAAAGGTAATACATCAGATAAAATCACTGATCGTGACCCTCCCGTATCTCTGAGTATTCGAATGGGTTTTTCATCCTCAGGCTTCCCGGTCAATGACACAGTGCCATCTAAGAGGAAGGGTTTGAAGCAGGGATCAACTCCTTCACTTTGGTCCCCTCTCTTAGCATGAATGGTTTTAATTAACCCTACTCCTTTTGGTGACTGGTTCTTGCGCTTCAAAGCGGGACATTCAACAACAACATGACCAAGTTTATGACAATAGAAACATTCCCTTTCAGTCCTTGAAGCAAAAGTCCGTCGTGGGCTTGAAGGATCCTTTCGTGGGGGAGGTTCTCGGGTGGTAACTTCATGTTTCTGCACAAAAACAGTCTTATGAGTCAACACAAATTCATCAGCTATTACAGCTGCTTCTTTCAAAGTGGAAACCTTCTGTTCATTAAGGTGTACAACCATGCGTTCTGGCAGGCCATTTTTGAACTCTTCCAGCAGTATCAGTTCACGTAAGCAGTTGTAGTCGAGAACTTTACTTGCTGTTATCCATCTATCAAAAAGAGTCGCTTTTTCATGAGCAAACTCTACAAAAGTCTGATTTGCGGTTCTTTTGTGATTGCGAAAGCGTTGCCTATACGCTTCGGGAACAAGTTCATATGCAGCAAGGATAGCAGACTTCACTACATCATATTTCAAACTTTCTTCCAAAGACAAAGCAGAACAGACTTCTTGTGCTTTGCCTCCCAATTTGCACTGAAGAAGCAATGGCCAAACTTCTCTCGGCCAGTGCAACGAGGCAGCAACACGTTCAAACACATTGAAATATGTATCAACTTCTGATTCACGAAAAGGAGGTACCAACACAATGTTTTTACTCACATTAAAACCACCTGTGTTTACAGGGGAGGAGGTTGTTTCACCAACAGCAGATGAATTTGCAGAACTAGGTTGAGTGGTAGTACTTCTTGAAGTCTGTGCCTGTAACTCCAACTGATGCAGTCTGACCTCCCTTTCAGTCTGCAACTCCAGCTCCAACCTTTTCAGCTTTAACACCTTTTCTGTCTCTGCTTCCAACTCCAACCTGCGAAGTTCCAACTCTGCCTGACGAGCTTGGGCTTTATCCTGAGCCTCCAACTGTAATTTAGCCAAACGTACCTTGAGTAATACTTCTTGTCTTGAACGAGGAGAAGATGGAGTAGCAAAAGAAGGTGAGCCATTAGTGCCCAAATTTTCCACTGTTTGTTGCTCCACAGCAGCAGGGTTTTGCCCTTCTTCCTTTAACACAGCAGGCTTCACTCCTTCATTAGGGGTCCTGTCAAGAGGAACTGGCAAACGAGGTGATTTAGAAACAGGAAGCAGGCCTTCTTCCACAAGCTTGTTTGAAACAGCAGTTTTCAAGTCCTCTTTCACCAATTGCCTTGATACATTTAACTCAAAGTGTGCTGCTATAGCAAACAAATCATGTTTTCTACACACATGTAACTCCTCCCAAGAAGGACTACTCAAAAACGCACTCAAATTGAAAACACCAGTTGCCATACTAACTACCTCTGCCAAACACACCAGCAGAAACAAACAACTCCAAACCTTCACCATCTAAAAAATGGATTAAACAGGATAATATCCCGGATGAGCGCCCAATTTATGTTACGTCCCCTGGCTAGTCTAGGGGGTTGAAGGGACGAACATAAAGGTGGATAGTGAAGGAGGAGTCAAGATGGTAAGTGTAGAAGGTTTATTTAATTCTGGTGATGAGATTTGGGTTCAGACTGAGGTGTAACGTCAGGGAGAGCCAAGGCCAACATAACAAACAAAACATCCCTGATATAGAAATAAAAGAAACTTACCTAACTCCAAAGAAACAAAATATACAACCTATAACCATAACCTACCTAACAACACATAAACAGGAGAAAACAGGGTATCAAAGCAAAAGGCAGCTCTCCCCTACAGCAGTCTGAACATGAAAACAATGCTCATACAAGTTACAAAGGCATGCAAGCCTGCATAGGTATGGCAACCAAAATGGCCAGAGGGCACAGAAGCACAGCTCCACAGGCCTTAAATAGTGCTCTGCTGATTACCAATTAGCCAGACTCTGCGCAGCATCCAATCAGGACAGGAGGTGGAGCCTGGACAAAACAAAGGGTTAATAGGGAGAAGAGACATCCTCCTGGGGGATGTAACAACTGTTCTGAAATAGAAAATGGTAAGATTTTAGATGATGTTATATTTAAATGAATTGCACTTACTTCAAACTTAATCCTTTATTATAAATATTTTATAATAAAATAAATCCAGTTTGTGCTACAAGAATTTTATTGTCCATTCATGAACAAAGTGGCTTTAACTCAAAATATGTGTTTGAGGAAGAAATAAAACAACAACAACATACTGTTCACTTGATGACCACAGATCATCACATAATGACGAAGCTTCTGGTATGTTGCCTTCTAGTGTTTACTGCTGACATTGCTGCAGATGATTAGCAGAGTTAACTAAGTGGGTGTCCAAATTCATAGGCTGCATCCTCCTGAGGACCCAGCCTTTGCGGTCTATGTCTGCCGGGACCTCCGAAGTAGTGGTGTTTTGGTTGCGAACGAAATGGCTCTTAGAGCCAGATCTTTGAAGTGAACGACGCGAGCCATGGTTTGTTTTTTTTCTTTCTCTCACCCTCTCTCTCGCACTTTTTTTCCGCTTCACTCCGCATGTGAGCCTTGTGCTTCTCGCTGGGGTGAGGGGCGGTAGTTACAGTCAGTAGCACAGGAACAGAGTGGGAGGGAGAGACAGAGAAAGAGCCAGGGACAACAATGTCACATTAGAAAGGTATAGTAATCATCCACAACTATTTTCAGTTGCGGATGATAAAGGATTCAGAAAGTTTATTCATGCAGGCCTATATGACAGAGAATATGCATCTTCTTTTTGTTTTCATATTTTAATTTAGATTTAATTGTGTTGTGGTTTGCAGTGTTTTGTATTGTTTCACTTTCAATTTGTTTAAAAGGAAAAAGCTGAACATTTAAATAGTTAAAAGTTGAAATGTGAATAGTTGGTTTTTGTATTGCTGTCTTCAGTCTCAGCTGACTGCAGGTTTCCCCAACCCGTTAAATGCTTCTTCCACTGAAAATGCTACAGCCAGATAAACAGGAACAAACGCTTGTTATTTTCTTACCTGGATGATTGAGAATGCATCAAGTTGCAATGCTGATTACTTCCCCCCAAAAGTAATCCAGTTACTTTACTGATTACTTATTTTCAAAAGTAATTAATTACTTAGTTACTTAGTTACTTTTTAAAAACACGATTTACAACCTGAATAGGTGATAAAGCGATAGATCTTTCAGCCCAATTCTACTTTTTCTGCATAATCCATCATACAAAATGTAATCAAATGGAAAAGTCTCTTTTTAAAACTTTAAACTTTATGCATGAAGCAAAAACTTAATTATATGCAACATTCTCTGACTGGAAGAAATTTGTTTAACATTTAAACCTATTTTCTGCACATTCCAGCACATAAAATAAAATAATTTTTTTTGTGTTTACACTCACTCTTTCAAATAGATGCAAGTAAAACACAGCAGAAAATAAATAAAATCAAAGACTCAGCGGTTCTGTTGCTCTATTTTCAACTATAAAGCAGGAGTGGGGAAGGCGGAGGTTTATGGCATTATTTCAGTGCCACTATTCTGAGCGCACGTAAAAAAAAATTGCAGGTGCAAGTGTTGCATTTTGAGGAGAAATTTATTTTGAGCGTACAAAAGCTGAATTTGAGTGAACAAAATTCATTGCTGCGTGCAAAAAATGTATTTCAGTGTTTGAGCTTATTCAATTCAATTCAATTCAATTCAATTTCTTTATTGTCCCACAATAAAGAAATCCATATACACACACAATAGCAGCCCCTCTCGCTCAGTTTTTTCATTGCGAGCAAGCGCTTGCTCGCAATGTGTTGCTTGCGCTCACAACATTCTCTGCTGCGTGCGCTCAACTCTCTGTACACCGTTATAAGTGAGACCATCAGTAATTAACTTTTTTTCTTGTTTATTTTGTCTTTTTCATAAACAGGTGCTGAAAAATCTACTGCCTCCTTCCAGTCTCCCTCTTCTGCACAAACAGGTCAGGAAGGCCAACATTTGTTTAAAAATAAAAACCATGTACTTCAAATCTACAAGATCACAGAAATCCGAAACACAGCACTTTAGTAGATCATATACCCTAGGACATGCCCCTGTTATGGTAATGTTTTTGGCATTAATTTAGGCATTCAAATTCTCTGAATTTTAGTCTTGTTTTAGTTGACTTAATATAAGGAGATGATAACAGACGTTTGATGAAAACTTGTTGACTAAAACATAATGTTGATTAATTTAGTCAATAATTTTTTTTTTGTTTTAGTCAACTAAATGTTAAATCTTAAAGGACTTTAGGACACTAAAATTGATTCAGTTGACTGAAATATAAAGTATAAATGTTTGTAGTTTTATTTATGGGTGAGAGTTTCTCCAGACAACTTATTTTCCCTGATATAAAATCTAAAATGTGTCTGTATATCTACTCTTAATATTTTGTCACATTTTTACGAGAAAGAGGGAGCACAACGCTAGTTTTACCTCCCACTTCACTGTCTGGTTCCTCAGTCTGACCTTACTGCGCAAGCCAGATTGGTCAATTAAATTAAGAGTAATTGTTATAACGCAACATGCTGTTGTCAAGTTGCTATACACCAATACAACTGTCATAGCGCAAATTTTAATAATATGTATGCATTAAGTCCATAGCAACTACATAAATTGCAAAAAAGTGCAATAAACTACAGAAAAATTGAAAATCGTTTTTTCGGTTCTTTGTTACGGCCCCTGGCCTCATGTGGCCCCGCCTTCCCAATGGAAATCAAAGCATTCCAGGACTCACAGGTGATTGGCTGGCCAGGGACCTATGCCTGCCCAGCTTCTTTTTTCTTTTTTTTTTGCCTGTCCCGTTTGGCTCTTTTGCCATCAGAATTATTGTCTAAAGGCGAAGAAAGATGCCCAACGGATTTACTTTACCAAATGGACCATCCCAGCCTTGCCGTAATGGTCCATTTGATTCACCTTTTATTGTTTATTTTATTTTCATTTGCTGAATACGGGACAGACTTGACTGGGGGAAAGAAAGGGGAGAAAGAAAGAGGGAAAGAAAAACAGCGGGGAAGAGGGACGGGGAAAAAGGGCAAAAAACAAAAACCAACAGAATAAGCAGACAAAAAAATACATATATCGATCACCTGGATCACCTGTTGAGAAAGAAAAAAGAAAACAAGCAGAAGAAAACGAGAGTAATAGAATAAACAACATCACAATGATATATGGGAATATAACAGTAAATACTAAATATTAAACATTATTGTGCAGCACGTGAGATCGACAGCGCACAGTGTGCTTTGATGTAGGAGCCAAAAAGGGTGTAGTTTGTGTGTGTGAGCACCCGTGTGTACACCTGTGAGCATGAGCGCGCTTGTTTTTAAAAGGTTCCTTCATTTAATGATCTGCTAGAGGGTGTGGGGGGGGCACAGCCCCATCCACCAGGGCATGAAGCACGTATGGAGGAGATCAAGGCTCCAGACATCCAGAGGCCCCCAGAACACAAGAGACCAAGGAAGACCAACAGAGGGGCAGCCGCGCCACTATCCCAGAAAGAGCTGAGGAGAGTCCCAGATGAGGGGTCACTCAGCAGCCGCGGAGCAGAAGCCAAGGGGGTTGCAGTGACGTGCCCGTGAGCTCCGCCGGCAGCCAGCTGTGCCTGAGTGACCGAGCCCCAGGCCGAGAGGCCGAGGGCACCCCATCCCCGAAGTGGCCGGAGCGAGCCCCAGGCTCCAGGCCCCGATAAGCAGCCACCAAGGAGTGAGCCGGTGTGTGCCTGGGCGCCCATCCCCGGACACAAAGAACCACCAACACGCCGATGTCTGAGGGCGTCCGCCACCGGCAGGGAAGTGGTGGGGGGAGATAGGCCTCCATACCTTGGAGGGCCTGATATGTCCCCAGAGAGGTGGCGTCTGACACCCAACCTGACATATAGACACAGACATACAGGCACACACAGATACAAACATCCATTCCCACCCTCATGCTCTCATAAGCAATTACTCCACACTCAACCAAGGTAGAGACAGACATAAAGAGACGCTGTACACACAATCACACTCTCCAAGCCTACTCTAAGAACCGGGTCTAGGTACCCTTGCCCCTGGAGGGGGAAACTGCACCCAGACCCAGGTGGTGTTACCCTTTTCCCTGCGGTGGGGAGATGCAGACCGCCCCGACTCCGCAGCAGCAGGGAGGCCCCACATTCCAGACCCCAGTCGGACGGCCAACTCCTCCTCCTAGCCCCCCCGCTCCAGCAGGCCGCAGAGAACGGGGGTGTGTGAAGACTCCAAACCTCCCTCCACCCGCTCATATGTAGTGTTGATGCATGTGTGTTCTAAGGTGCATTTAAAACCCAGGAGGGCATGGAGCTACCTGCCAGAGAGCAGCAGGTAAGCGCATAGCCCCTCCTGCTAGCCCTCAATGTCTACGTGTATTTAAAATTGAGAGGTGGGCAACGACGCCAGGGGTGAGGTGTACACCCTGATGGTAATTTGGATTCCGTGTAGCGTGCCCACCCCCAAGATCCAATATGTATGTGTAATGAGAGTGTGAGTAATGTGAATGCCTAAGTTGTGAGATAAAATTGAGGCACAGGCAGCCAGAAGGGGACAGAGAGGGGGATGCCTCCTCTGCACCCTGGTGACACACCCCTACCCCAAGGCCCTGCATGTGTGGGTGATTGTGGTGGAGCGGGAAGAGGGAGGCAGCTGGAGATGGGGAGGGAAGGAAGGGAGGGGCAAGTGACCCCTCCCTGGGGCCAGCTCCCCCGCTGACCCCAGTAGGCACCCCATACTCTGCAACCCGCCAGGGAAAGGGGGCCCAGGCCCATCCGGACCGGGGCCCAGTGCAGCAGCGCTGCCCGGCCCCACAGAACCCGGGACAGTCCACCCGACCCCACCACAGAGAAAACTGCACCCACCCCATCATCCAGTCATCTTCCAGACTACACAAGACAATAGACGCCCAGGCTGAGATCTTCCTCCACCTCTCCTGTATCTCCCCCTCCTGCAGAGAGAGTTCCTGAAGAGAGGAAAGCTCCTGCAAGATGTGACAACCTCCCCCACCAGTTGAAGAGCCCCCCAGGTGGCTCAATGCACTGGCGGCACCCTGCGCCAGGGCTGGGCCCCCATGCACCCACCCGCCCACAACCCCGGCAACACACCAACCAGGACCCAAACCCAGAAGCACCCCAGAACCTCACGCCCGTTCTGGACCCACCCAGGGGCAGCCAGGCTACCAGGTCAGTAACCCACGTCCGTCAGCACAGACCCTCCCCTAGCCCCACTGCACGCAGCCACGAGGAAACCATCACCTAAGAGCCAACAGAGCTCCTAATTGGCTATGACCGCTACCCCGGGTTGAGGCCCCCAAGGAAGATGCTCCTGGGGAATCCCCCGACACCCTAAGCCTGCCCAGCTTCATGCAGATCAGAGTGTGCCAGACCACATACACCATTGGCTGCTGCAGGAGCCTTGAACACAACGGACCAATGATGCGGCTGCCTGCATTTACCTGGGAGTAGGGATGGGTATCGTTCAGGTTTTATCCGATACCGGTGCCAAACCGGTACTTTTGAAACGGTGCCGGTGCTTAACCTTTTAAAGCCGGTCAGAGCGGACACGCTCCGTTTTGCGTAACTATTTTTAAATCCCGGTAGCACTGCAACCACCTAAGCTAGCGCAATAATTTTTTTGGCATATGAAACCGGAGGAGTTATACTTACATCTTATGCCATCAGCTTGTCCTAGGTCACGGTTTCCTTCCACATATAGCTTTGCAAAAACTGCATAAAAAGCACTTGCAGCAACAAAAACATAATATTCCAGAAACACGCTTTGCCGATCCGATCAGCTGTTTGTAACACTTCCTATGTCCATCAGAGCGAACTGTCACATGTCCGCGATGACCTGCCCGAAACCGGAAGTGGCGTCATTTTGCGGAAATGTAGTTTTTTACCATGAGGGCCTCATGAGCCTATACTGGTGTTTTTAAAAGTTATGTTTGACTTTATGACTTTCTGTGTTGTTTCTGGGATGCTTAGGACTCATATTGCACTGCTGGAAATAGTTTTTTTTTATGCATATGCTGCTTTTTTGCAAATTTGCATTATAATATTTATTTTCGTTTTTCCTGCAGTATATAAAAATTGGTGTATTTCAAAAATAAAACTAACAAGACACTTAAAATAAATTTCCTGTGGTGGGAAACTATTTTGTGCAACTTTTTTGTATTTACAGTTTTGAGGGATAAGCCCCTTAAATTTCTCTAACTAGAAATATATGTTAAAAAAAAAAAAAGATTTTCAATTTTTTTGTAGTTTATTGCACTTTTTTGCAATTTATGTAATGACTGTGCACTTAATGCATACATATTATTAAAATTTGGGCTATAATGGTTGTATTCATGTATAGCAACTTGAAATACTCCCAAAAATGCCACTACAGCATGTAAAAATATAATATAAGCTCTGGCGGACTTGGTTTTATGGTAGGTCTTAAAGGGTTAAACGGTGCTCAAACCGGTGCTTAAAGAATGGAGAACACAAACTTTGTCCAAAAACCTCTCATGTTTAACTGTTTTCCACTTTTTCTTTGGTCATTTTAGCCTTTTTGGCCAGGGTGAAGGGAGTATCTGCCATCAAACAAGAAGACAGCCGCATACGACGGTGTTTGCTAGTTCACCTTACATGCATTAATGTAATAACGTGGTTAGCCTACTCAACGTAAATTACACACGAACAACATGAAGCTACTCACGCAGAGAAGAACGGCTGCTGCTGCCATCATCATCCGTCATCATTTCTGCTACGCTGACAGGGCTAGGGGCCAGGACTCTCCTCTTCGGGTTTTGGGGGATGTTGCTAACTCCGGGTCCGATAACAGGCACCACACCCGCAGTAGATGTGCACGGTGTGAGGTCTGGCAGCAAGCTATCAAACACGGCGCATTTCTCAGCTTTTAAAAAAAAACGCTATGCGTCGCCAGGTGTTTCATCAGATTTGAGGTGTTACCTCCTTTGACAGTATCACAGTATCAGCTTAAAGCACTTGTTGCAGGCTGCTGAGTTTGCATCTTTTGCTGAGAAGGTACAGCCAGACTTTTGATCGCTTCGCCTTGGGCATTTTTAATCTGTAGCTCTGCTCTAAAAGAACGTACGTACCTGGCCCCGCCTACTATCCTCGGAAACGTAAAATGAGGAGTCTTCATTTGTAAGGGACTTGTTGATTTGAATAGATTATGAAGACTGTCCCTCCTGCCTTTGCCTTGGCCTTGCTGCTATTTGCAACCTTTGTGTTGAGTATGAGATGTGTGTGAGATGTTTAGATGATTAGTGTTCTACTGGTGTTCTACTGGTGTTATTAGTGTTATGTGAATATATTAGTTGTATATATTAGTGAGTTGTTTCACTAACGGTTTTCAGTTGTGTTAATAAACCTTATGTTTTTCTTTTTATCTAACCCTCCTGTCTCTGGGCTCATTTTACATCCATGTTACATCCCCTGTCCCCTAGCAGAGCCGGGTCGTAACATTTTTAACATATATTTCTACTTAGAGAAGTTTAAGAGGTTTATCCCTCAAAACTTTTAAATACAAAAGTTGCAAAAAATAATTTACATGATTCAGAAGGCATTGTGGGCATTGAAGTCATTCTGGGCTCAACCAATCAGAGCCAGCGGATTTTGTTACGGGGGCATTTTGCAGTAACACGGGCAGAAATATTGCCGTTAAGTGCCTTCGTAACCTGAATTTTTCGTTAAATGGGGTTCCACTGTATAGGCTTATAAGGCCTACAAGTAAAAAACTACATTTTCCGCGAAAATGACGGCAGGTAATGGTGGACATGTGATAGTTCGCACTGATGTCTATTTAAATGTAGCAAGGGTTATGAACAGCTGATCGGATCGGCAAAGCGTGTTTCTGGAATATTATGTTTTTGTTCCTGCAAGCGCTTTTTATGCAATTTTTGCAAAGCTATATGTGGAAGGAAACCATGACCTAGGACTTGCTCCTGGCATAAGATGTAAGTACAACTCCTCCGGTTTTATATGCAAAGAAAATTATTGCGCTACCTTACATGGTTCCAGTTCTACAGGGATTTAAAAATAGTTACGCAAAACTGGCTTTAAAGGGTTTAAACTATTCAGTAAAGTCAAAGGAGATGAGTCAGGTTTTTTTTAGGTCAGACTGTGTCTTCAGAAGTAAGAAGAGGATATGATTAAGATGCCGAGAGGTGATGCTCATCTCTTTATGCTTGGCTTCATAATTATTTATAGTAAGCTTATAATTGATAACCAAATAATCAATATATGGATAAAATTGAGCCTTCACTTTATCACTTCAATCCACAAACCAGACAATTAAACATGACTTCGTGATAGGGCTGCCACAAACGATTATTTTGAGAGTCGACTAGTCACCGATTATTTTTGCGATTAGTCAACTAATCAGATCATGCATCCTGTGGACGTAAAACATACAGCTTATTGCACCCGCATGCATGTGCTCTTATGTAACTATCATTAGCTTACAGCTTTAAGTGTTTAAGGTATGTGCTAACTAAAAATAAAGACAAGATGATATTTTATTAAATTTTAATGAAATCTGCAGATTGTTTCGGTGAAGTTTAATAAACTCAGCCGTCTGCTCCTTGCTATCTAAAATATAACAGGACACCGGAGTATATTCTCAGGCATCTCACACTTCTGATAATCAGATGTCTGATTATCAGGCATCCTTGTACATGCAGTGCTGCCAACTTCTGTTTCAGTCCGTTATTACACTCTTAAATCCTACTACTTATTCCTGCGTCTTTTGGGATCTTACAAAGCTTCAAACGACGCGTCGACTATGAAATTAGTCGTCGACGATTTTGATAGTCGACGTAATCGTGGCAGCCCTACTTCATGACTTCAAGTCTTCTTTTAAAGTTATAACGCTTCATGACGTTTCATGATGGATTGCAATATGGATTGTAAGAAAGTAATAATTTATCAAGCATATTTAAGTCATAGCAGAAAATGTAAGCGACTGTAATTAACTCTTGAAAAATTGACTTTTCTGAAATTTGTGTTTTTTTATTGTAAAAAACAGCTTTTCTACTTCTACCATGTGTGTGCCAGTATGCTACTGTCACGGCAGTGGAACGGACTCAGGCACAGACTGAGAAAGCACGGTTCAACAACTCTTTTAACCACACTGGTGTGCTATATACACATGAAGGGGGCGGGGACACCAGGGTCCCGGGGATCAACAGGCTGGGGAAACACACTTCTTCGCACTCGCTCCGCTCCTCGTCCAAACAGTCTCCACACAAGCAGCTCACTCTCACTCATGGGGTCCAGGGGTCACAAAGGGGCTGATCCAGGTAAACCTATATACACAGACGAGCAATGAACAACAGAATCGCAAAGAAGCCAGGCAATACTAACGAGAGTTACTCAATATTCCAGCAACGAGTAGCTCAGAGCCCCTGCCTTAAGAAGAGCCAGAGATCAACTGCAAATCACCCGTGATCAGCTGCAGGTGCGTGGGCCAAGGGCGGGAGTCCAATCTGAGCTCTGCCCAGGCAGACAGGTAGGAGAGAGAGAGAGAGAACACAAGGCGAGGAGAGCAGAGAGAGAGCGAAACAACAAACACTTGCAGCCACACTGGGCTGGCCGGGGAGGCACAGGGACCATGACAGCTACAAATAAACAGTGTTGGGGAGTAACGGAATGGGCTATCCCCACTCTATCACCTCTCTAATTTTTGCCTACCTCTGTAGCTTCTTTTGCCTATACAACTGCATGTGGTAACATGCCTTGGCTCACTACTCCACCTATCAAAACCTACCTGATTTTTCCACTGTTAAGAGTTTTTTTTAATGTTATTATCAAAGCATTTTGGAGTAATCTCACCCTCAAATTAAAATTAAAAAAGGTAATGAGTAATACAATTGACTGTAGCAGCCAGATCCTACATGAGAATCTAACATTTGAATTGTAATAAAGTCCTTTAATTTTAATGAAAAGTTAAAGGAAAAAAAGCATCTGGACTTCTTTAACCACCTAAGACCCAAACTCTTCCACGGCATGCATTTTTAATTTCTCTTTGATATTTGGTCACATTGGGGCCCGATCACTGTAAAAAAGAAGAATTACCAGATATTTTTTTTACCTTATTTTTGTTTTTAAGAAAAAGAGCCACGTATTAGGATACTTATTTAAAATTTTGATAGAACAGTAGCAGTATAATGTCCTCAGAAGTGGATATCAGACCCTTGCAGAGCAAAATTCTGTATTTTGGTCTAAATAACCCAAAATCTGATGTCCCCATATGTGGACACCAGGTCCTAGGAGGTTAAAGAAGTCCAGATGCCTTTTTCCTTTAATTTTTCTTTTTTCTTCCAAGCTCCTTAGACTAAAATGACCCTTGATGACTGATTGAAAGACAATTCTGTTTCATCTTTATGAGTACTAAATGATGCATATTTTATTGTTTTGATGCATATTTGGAGAGATTTGTATATACATGCCTACATCTGTTTGCCATGTATAGCAAATGCATAATTCTTTATTTTCATTGAGTATATTCCTTTTTTGTAGTTTCACAAGTTCTGGGAAAGCACTGCAAGATATACATTGGTGAAGACAAACAAGTAAACAGCCCTCAACTTTATTTCACGTCTGACTCATCATTCAACACTTTCAGTGCCTACTGCATATGTTTAGCTATCTGTCACTTTGTGTACCAGAACCACGCATGCAGGGGACAGAATAAACTGTTTTATGAAACTTTAAGCCAAATATCACACAACTATGTGAACCTGAAAGACAGTATGTAATATGTGCCTTAGTTTGTTGAAAATAAGTTAAGAAAATAATCACTGTTTGAAAATAATTAATTCAACCTTCAAATGTGGATATTATAATTATTATTTAGACATGAGTTCTGTTTTCCAAGGTTAAAAAGTATATAAGTGCCAGCTACAAGGAGAGATAGAGAGGTATATCAAGAGCCTCACCATACATCCCCTATTGAGGCCCTGCATACCAGCATAAAGGCATAGCTGAGTTTCACGATATCAAGTTTGAGCTGTCTCTGAAGATACGTACTACCTTGATGTACTGACAATGTACCTGGCTCCACTAAAGCAAAACCCTCAGGGGACTTTTTTAAGACTGCTTATACTAAAAACAAACATTCCTACAAGGCATGATGGGATAGAAACATTTGTGTGCACATGCTTAAAACAAAAGGTGAACAAGTCAGAGTCTGTGAATTATTTCAGTGAGCATAAAATAAAAAGTTGTATTTAAGAATGTTGTAGTTACTTCAAACTTAATGTTTGATTATAAATGTTTTATTAACAGGAGTGCAACTCTGCTTTGTTCTGGATTTGCACCTATAATAAAATAAATCCAGTTTGTGCTAGAACAATTGTATTATCCATTCATAAACAAAGTGGCTTTAACTCAAAATATGTGTTTGAGTCGGTAATTAACAAATAAAAATTCCAGTTCAGTTGATGACCACAGGGCATCACATAGTGACAAGGCTTCTGCTATGCTTCCACCTAGTGTTTACTGCTGACATTGCTGCAGGTGATGAGAAGCATGAACAAATTGTTTAGTGCAACAGGAAAATGCCACAACTGCAGACTTCTTCTTAAAACTCCACCGTCTGTGGGTGTCTGACTGAGCAAGTTTGTACATACATATGTAGCTGTTGGTAAAGTTACTCTGCAAATCTGGCAAAACTTAGGATTTACTGTTATTCATCAGAATGATCAGAATTACAACTTTGAACTTTTTAATTGTTATTGAACAATTAATTACACAGCAAAATTAGGTAGCACCACAGAGGTGCAAAAGTAAACAAAACAATATACAAAAAAGGAAGAACAATTTAAGAACACCATATAATTTTTCAGTTACAGGAACAAGGGCATGTGTACATATAATAAATAATAAATAAGGCTGGAAGGGCTATGGTCACTGAGGATAGGGATGGAAGTTGCACATCTGCCAAAATATTGCACAGGAATTGGCAGCAACATAATCAATAGCAGTGAGAGAATGATTGTATGGGCTCACTCTCTTAATTTGCATTACACTGAAACTGTTGCTTAACAAAATCTCAAGTTGGCCAATAAATACTGGTATATACTCACTCAACTGGCCTACCTTCCTGCTTAAATGGATGTTAAAGTAAACAAAGGTGATGCATCAGTCCACAGGAAGAAAACAGAGAACAGAGGCCAAACCTTGAGTTGCCAGCTAAAGCATAATTGTGTCTTTTTTTGTGGCTTCTCTAAGATATCAAAGTCTACTAGAGTGCTGTGTCTTGTTAATGAGAAGACATGTTTCTAGAGGGTGTTCATCAGGTCAAACCCACTGGGGCCTAAACAGGGGACTTGGTGTGTGCCACCAGGAGTTATCAGGATCATTTGGGTTCTTTGCATTATGCAGTGGGGCTTCAGTGCATTAAGTGTTTTCCACAGTGGATTTCTGCAGTGCTTGAAGGGTAACACCTTCGATTCTTTGTTGTGTTTCATCAAGCAGTTTTGTACGGAGCCCCTCTGATGACATGGTCCAAAAAATAAATAAATTGTGGCCACAAAATACTATTTCGAGGGCACGAAATAGGTATAACGTGCGCACATCATATTGATACAATTCCTGGACAGCTGCGTAGAGACACAAGCATAAGAGTAGGCTAAACCTAAACACCATAGACAGAGACAGTATCATTGAGTTTTATTTTAGGCTGGAAAGGAGCTACAAATGCATTTTGAAATGTCTGGTAATGGAAGGAACCGTTCTTACGGAGAGACATTTAAACCGGATATTGAGAGCCAAGTTGCTTTACAGACGTAAGTACGACCTGGACGCCGGGATAGATTTTATTGTCAACCAACTGCAAGGGCCTGGGAAGGATCACGGTTATCGGTCGATGTTTACAAAGTGCAAACAACACGGCATTGCTATCAGAAAGGAAGACGTCAAGGTCCTCATCTCTTTACTGGACCCAGTAGGTTCCCAGGTTCGCCAGACCAGACGTCTCTAACTTTTTGTGGCACATAGATTTATGACAAACTGGGATATGTATTAATGGATGTGTCAGGAGTTTTCCTGTAATGCAACTCAGATTGGAATAAGTGACACTCAGACAGGTTTTACAAATGAACGTGCACGGGAGAGAACTGGACAGGCGCCGTTCCTTCGCTTGACCTCAGTTGCTCTCGTCCGTTCCCCCGTAACACTGCTCTTTTATTGTGGTTACATGAATATGCATAGTTTCATTAACATATAACGTATACCTTGTGTGTGTGTGTGTATGTGTAGTGAGATATGATCCCATGAAGACTCCCCAAAGCTGGTGCCAGGAGTCTAACGGTACATCTAAACAAAAGGCTCTTAGACTAAAACAGATACAGAGTAGGTGTCCTCCTATACCATAAATCAGTAAGAGAAGGTACAACCTCTCTCATGCTCCCAGGATGTGTGTGTGAAAGTCAGAGAGCTCTGGAATGCACACAAAGCTTGCACAACGTAACTTCTCTAGTAAACAAGAGCAAACACATATAGAAGACCTTAAACAAAATGTACTTCTAAACATAAACATAATAAAATCTTTCAACATTCCCTCCTGTTGTACTACGGTGTACATTTTAGGACATCGTCAGGTCTCAGGAAAAAAGGTGTCAGGTATCAGTCTCACACGGAAAATTGTCAGGTCTCAGGTATCAGACTCACATGGAAAATTGTCAGGTATCAGACTCACATGGAAAATTGTCAGGTCTCAGACTCACATGGAAAATTGTCAGGTATCAGACTCACATGGAAAATTGTCAGGTATCAGACTCACATGGAAATTGTCAGGTATCAGACTCACATGGAAAATTGTCAGGTCTCAGACTCACATGGTAAATTGTCAGGTATCAGACTCACATGGAAAATTGTCAGGTCTCAGACTCACATGGAAAATTGTCAGGTATCAGACTCACATGGAAAATTGTCAGGTCTCAGACTCACATGGTAAATTGTCAGGTATCAGACTCACATGGAAAATTGTCAGGTCTCAGACTCACATGGAAAATTCTCAGGTATCAGACTCACATGGAAAATTGTCAGGTATCAGACTCACATGGAAAATTGTCAGGTCTCAGACTCACATGGTAAATTGTCAGGTATCAGACTCACATGGAAAATTGTCAGGTCTCAGAAAATCTTCCTGCAGGTGGCGCTGTTGTCATGTCCCATCCAAATTGATTTCCAAATACGTCATCAACGTGTGACAGTGGGAGAGCGCAAGGTCATTGACCTCACCGGAGTTTTACCGCGGTCCAGGCTCCTAACGACACAAGGTAAGTTTAACTTTTTCTCCCTTTTGTTCATATTTTTGACACAGTTGTGTGATATTAAGTTGCGGTAATGTTGTGAAAGTTACCTATCAAAGAAGGAAATCTAGTTTTGTACGAAACCAAATCAGCACTATTCTTGTCTGGCCAATTCGTTCTAGCTAGCGACAGTGGTGGTGAAACGTGATTTAAATTTAAACTGTTTAGTAATTGTTTTGTATATGTTTCAGCAAATGGACAAGCTGAAAGCTTACGAGCAGCCTGCATCCTTTCTCTCGCTGTTTTCTCTTTTCTATATTGCTACTGTTGAGATATTTTGTGATCCTGATATGTATTTTTCTGTTGTTGTTTTTAGACTTTTCTGCAATGTCATCCGACGATGATGAAAGGAGTATCCGACTCTGGCTGTTTCTTATGACTGTACCAAAAATACTTTTTTTTTTTTTTTAAAGAGCATTAAAAATAAATGACGAAAGTACAACTTATTTATTAACTACTGTTCACCTCTTTCATATTAAAGAAGTGTATTTTTTGCTACACATATTTTATTTGTGGGCACTGAATAGACGCTGCTTTTAGTATAATTGCCACCTAAAAAGATTTAGTAATTTACTGGTTAATTACTTATGTTCAGTGTAAGAGGTGGGTGATCAATTAGACTATTTTTGTTACACTTAACCTTTCAAGATACGATGATAATAACATTGTTCAACAAAGGCTTAAAACAAAAGGAAATCAGCTGTGTACTCAATTCATATGGGCATAAAATAAGGTAAGTCTGCATTTCAACAGTTTCCATGACAACTCTCTAAAATTACAAAACATGCAGTTGTCCTTTAATATAATGCAAGTCTGTGTTGTCTTTTAACAGTGAGAGGCATCTGAGACGAGTTTTAAAACTTCTAGGGTTGAAGCGAAGATGCCCCCAACGACCTTTTACTGAAATCCACAAAGCAGTGGAGGTAAGTGTTAAAACATCAGTGCAAAAAATACATATTTTCCTGAAGTCTGTGTTAGGAGCTATTGTTGAAACAATAAATGTTATTTTCTGTAGTTATTTAAAAAAGCCCATTCAATTAATTGTTTGTTTGTTTTTTAGAGTGAGATGAAACAGTGGTCTCCTGAACAAGGAATCAGGGCAATGGTAAAGCGGGTAAGGGATGTCAGAGGAGTGCGGCCTTGTTACAGGTTGGTTTCCATAGTGTGTACTCAATATAATCAAGTATTCTCTTGTTTTACTGTTGAGCTCAGAGTAAAATCTATTGTTACTGTAGAGACGATGTTGCTAATATAATGAGGGATATGGATGCAAGTGGTCTTCAGAGGAGATCTCCTGGAAAGAAGAAAATTCCCCGTCGGAATTACATCAGCCGTGGTCCAAATGACACCTGGCACATTGATGGTATTTATTTTATCTTTTCAATTAACCTTCCTGTCATGTTTTGATGTTACTTCTGTCGAAACAAATTGTAATTTTTATTTGTTGTTTCATATAGGCAATGATAAACTGAAGTTCTTTGGAATGTGGATACATTTGGGGATTGATGGGTAGGTCTGAATATGGCATTCGCTACTTAATTGATTATATTCAGATATAGTACAAAGTTGCTTCAAGATAAGGATGTGAGGTAAACTGAGGTGTTATCTCTCCTGAGTAGTCTAGGGCAGGGATGGGCAACTCCAGGCCTCGAGGTGCCGGTGTCCTGCAGGTTTTAGATGTGTCCTTGATCCACAGCTGATTCAAATGGCTAAATTACCCTCACAACATGTTTTGTAGTTCTCCAGAGGCCTGGTAATGAACTAATCATTTTATTCAAGTGTGTTTACCCAGGGTGTGATCTAAAACATGCAGGACATTGGCCCTCGAGGTCTGGAATGGGCCAAGCCTGGTCTAAGGGACCAAGATAAAGTATGAATAGTGAAGGAGGATTCAAGATGGCATTTTTTAAAAGGTTTATTTCCTGCTAGTCCATTTCAGACTGGCAGTTATTTCAGGGAGGGCCAAGAACAACACAACAAATAAAACATCCCTGATATAAAGTAAACAGAATTTAACTCCAAAGAAAATAAAATGTACAATTTACGATAACCTACCTAACCAACACAATAAACAGGAGAATACAAAACAAAAGGCAGCTCTCTCCTCGCATCAGTCTGAACACAGTCAAGGGTCACATTCAATTCCAAAGGCATGTAAGCCTACATAACTATGGCAGTCAAAATGGCCGGAGGAACCAGAAACAACGCCTAGACAGAATACAATGGAAAACCAGAATACTCTTGGGGAATGTAACAAAAACCAAACATATTGCCAAAACATGATTAAATCATATGTACGAGTGGCTGCTTTTCAATTTCTCTCTTTTCAGATTTTCCAGGAAGGTTCTATGGCTAAAGGTGGGCACATCCAACCGCAAACAAAACTTTGTGGCCAGATACTTCTTTGAGGCTGTTCAAGAACAGGGTGGTATGCAATATACTTAAAAAAGGGGGGTTAAAAAAGATTACATTTTGGTTATAAATTTATTTTTTCATCATTCACTAATTATCTTCAGTTTGTGTCTTTAGGCTGTCCTCAAATGATTCGGGGGACAGAGGAAAGGAGAACCTTGTTGTGGGTCAAATGCAGATGGCATTTCACATGCGAGATCTTGGGAATCAGGCATGGAGGTGCTTCAGAATGGGGACATCAGTGCACAACCAGGTATGTCTTTAAGCTGGTAAATGACTATTTCTAAAGTAACAACCTGACAACAAAACTGATAATGTCATGTTTATGTTGTTTAGAGAGCTGAATGTTTTAACAGTATTTTAAAGCGGACATGGATTAAGAATGGCTGACAACATTTGAGGTAAAGCAAATCTTTCACCTGTAAAACCTAATAACAAAGACTAGCCATCAAAATTGCGCTAAACATACGATGGATTAGTTTATCTGAAAACACTATGCTGGAATTTTTTTTTTTTTTACATCTGTACCTTTTCACTGATGAAATGCTCACCTTCACAACTTATGTCTTTTTCAAACCACATGCTTAGGCCATGATGGAGTCTGGGATCCTTGAACTGGACAATCCTGTGCACATGTAAGTCAATATTTTTAGACATGAAAATGATCAAGCAGCAGTATGAAAGTATGTGGTCTAGGAATGCCTTTGTTTTTGAGTACTGATTAAAAATTAGCTTTACATATTCTTCCTCAAAGAAGCAGATGAACATATTAACTTTTTAATTATCCTTTTCATAGCAACTGCTTGCAGTACTCACACTTGCCACTGCTTCAAAGAGACTTAAAAACGGAGCAAACAGTTTGGAACACCCATGACATCCGCAAGCAACGCAATGCACCAGGTCCATTTGGGAAACCCGACCTTCTGTTTACCTCACCACCTCCTGGTATGTCATTTGAAAGTCTGTGGGGTTTTTTTCTTTTTTTCTTTTAACTTTCATTAGTTTACTTTTACTTTAATATAGCACTCTTCACAGGATAAAAACCACAAAGTGGCTTCACAATTATGTAAAACAGACATATAACAGCACAATCGAACATACAGAATAAATACAATCAAGGAAACATAATGATTTAGGGCAGAGCATTTCATGACCTGGGAGCCACCGTTCTGCAAGATCTATTGCCTCTGGTCTTCTGGTGGGACTACTAACAGCCATTGATTAGATGATCACAGGCTGGGAGAGGGAGTGTGGGGTTCTATAAGATCAGAAATGTAGGCAGGAGCTTCACGATTCGGAGCTTTGAAAGTCATTACTAAAATTTTAAAATGATTTTCTAAAATATACTGGAATCCAGTGTAATGAGCGTAAACTGTTATAATGTGCTTTCTTTTATTTGTCTTCCTAAGAAGCTTACTTCTGGTACAATCTGAGATTTCTGAATTTCTACTGTCAATACAAATATGGCTTCATATTGGCACCTTTAACTAAAAATTAATCAAAATGTTTGAGTGATATTTACATCTTTCAGTTTCTGCAATAACATCTGTAAAAACTGACTGCTTATTATACAGGTTGTAGAACAGCTTTATGATTATTCATTTATTTTAACATTCCAAAGTGAACATCTTTTCAATATTGTCTTTCATTCGCAGGATATGGCAATGTGCTGCACATAGTTGACCCAGACCTTTTAGACTACGCCAAGCAATTAATCTGTGAGGTGGAAGAGCCTTCACTGGTAGCAAACCAGGAATTCAGAGACATGTGCCAGAACATTTTAGAAAACAGCCAATTTCCCTGCACACCTGATGGTTGCCTTGCTGCATACCTCATGCTAGTCCAAGAGCTGACAACTGCCATGAACAGAAATGCAGTTCCTACACCTTCTACGTTTGCAGAGGCAAATGACATATACATCTTTCTGAAGAGACAGAGGATGGAAGGTGCACCAGTAAACATTTCCAATGACCAATAAAATCATACAACATTGTTTGTTAACATTTATTTATCCTTGTTTACAATCAACAGGTAATTTGAAAACTGTCTGACCAACAAAATGTACAATAAAATGTTGAAAAACAATTGACAAGGTGCCATCTTTCATAATGATTCAGTGTTTCATTTAACACAACTTTTGTTAACCCTAATGTATAACATAATTAACATTGAAAGACTTTTGAACTGCAGACTGTAGCAACATTACCACTTGTAGCCATATCGGCTTGTAAGATCAAGGCCTGACTTGAGAAACTTAACAACATCAGATGCGGAAGGCCTTGAGTCTGGGTCATAGCTCACCAAACCACCAAGAAAACTGTGTTTGTCACTGAGATGTGATAGGGCATGTGGTGGGGTTTTGGTGGCCATTAGTGCAGCCAGTTCTCTTTGTTTTTTAACAGTCCACGGAGCGGACCCCGTCAGGATCTCCAGATATGTGGCTCCGAGGGACCACATGTCTGTCTGGAACGAGGCCTCTTCAAACATCAGTATGCATTCAGGAGCCATGTAAAGATATGTACCACCAGCTGGACCAATAACCTGGGCAGTGAACTTACTCCCTTGACGAAGCATCACAGTGTCTCTTATGTTTGCCATGCCCCAGTCTGTCAGGACTGCCTTCTTAGAAGGGTGGTGAACCTATAAGGTATACACACGAGAACTTATCAGGTTGTCTTAAATCTCACAAATGTTATCAAAACTGTCATTCCAAAGACCACAGCTCATAATTGAAAAAAAAAACCCCTCAAAGCTTTTAGCACCCAGATCACCCAACCACTGCAGATTTATTCTGAGATTGTTTATTATACCTAACATTGAAATTAACAGATTGGATAATGATCAAACACGGTTTTATAGTCCTGTTCTTTTTTTTATCCCCATTCCACTTAAGAAAGTGGTACAGACTAATAGAACAATAGAAAAATTCAGTTTGTAAAGCCTAAACTTATTACAACATGTTGGGAATTTTGTAGGTGTGCAACAACCAACATATTAAAGAAACAATGTAAGGCTTCCTACTTAAAAAAAAGTCCTTTATATGAATATACCAGAACAGTTCCTCGTTGAAATGTAGTGTTTAATAGACTGAAGAGAATAAAGTTCAATAAAGAAAAATTCAGTATGGCTTATGTAGAAATGTTTAGCTTATTTTAGAGCTTAGACATGTAGGAATGTTTAGTTTTTAGAGTTTAGAAATATGTTAACTTAGAATGTAGAATTATTGTAAAGACACTGACACTGCCCTCAATGTAATAAAGGCCTGATTGTGTCATGAACTTAGAAGTAGATTTTATGAGGCCCTCCCCCATTTGAGCTGTGAAACTAAGACAAAGAGGAGTTGATGTTAAGTGGAAATTCCTCAGGGTATACTTAGGAGGGGGTTTCAACATTTGTGACTTGATAACGGTGGTCTGGAACGGAGATGGGTTTTTATGACATCCGGGAAGTCACTACATTGAGACACACACCTGCAGTGCTTTACTTTACGCACCCACACCCACATGCACACTCACTCACGTGCATGAGTGAGTGCATGAGTGAGTGTATGTGCGCATACCTGTGTGTATACACAGGTATGCGCACATAGTCACTCACGAACACTCACGTAGGTACGTGGGAGCGCGCACATGTAGGCATTCACGTGCTCGCACACACACAAACATGTAAACATGGTGATTAGTTTTATGGCACCTCGTAGAGGGGTTAGAAGGGGGTCACTTATACAAAACTGCATGTAACGGACAAAGGAGTTGAGATCTGCAGAGGAAGTCCGGGGTTCTGTACATCTCCCTTCTATAAGCTATAATCAATAAGTGTGTATTAATAAAATATTGTTAATTGACTACTCTGAGTCCCGGTGTTTTTTCTGGAAGCCTGACGAATACACGAACTGTGGTGAAACTGCTTTTTGCAACACTTACCATGACATTTGCTGGCTTTATATCCTGGTGAATGATTCTCTGTGCATGGATGTACTCTACTGCCATGGATAAGTCCAGTGATATGAAACCGGCATCATCCCCTTCAAGCTATCAAGACAATATATAATGGGACCTAAGACCAACAAAGTCAATGTTTGGAAGTGTCCATCAAAAATCCCTGATTGCAGTCCTCTTGTGAAACTGTAAGCAGAGGTGAATGGTGTGTGTGAGCAAGGTGGCCAACAAATCTGACTCAGTTACACCAGTCCTGTCTGGAGGACTGGACCAAAATCCCTGAAAAATATTGTAAGAATATTGTAGAAGAAAACCTAAAATGTCTGAACTCATCCATGTAAAAAAAGCAATTCTACCAAAATAGTAAAGAAGCTTATTATTAGAAAGTTAAGATTATTATTTTACTAAGTTCATACTTTTCTGGCATATGGCAATTAAAGATCATTTTTGTAATTCTAAATGGTTGAAAACATGAGAGAAAAAAAATTAATCAGTCTTTTTATATGTTGTACGCAAAGATGGTTTCAAGTACATATTTAAAGAAATGCCAGCAATAAGAAGTTCTGTTTTAATATGATGGTATTAAGATTATTCACAAAATGTATTCAATATAAAATTATGAGTATTGGTACCTTCACCAAGCAGCTGTCTGTGTGAAGCACTTGCTGCAGGGTTGCGCCATGAATGTATTCAGCTGCCAACAAAAAGCAGGACTCAGTGCGGGCAACTGCCATTAGTCTGACGATGTTGGGGTGAGACAGTCTCCTAATAAAAAAAAAAAATAAAAAAAAAATAGAGGCATTACAGCTTGAGGAACAATCGATTTTGAAAATGAAACAAAAATAAGTGTGTCAAAGTTCTTACAGTGAAACATTTATCTCATGATGAATGTCGCTGTCCTCCATCCCTTGTTGGCCACACACGATCCTTTTAACAGCTGCTGGAGTACCATGAAAAGAACCTCTATATACCTTGCCAAATGTCCCTTCTCCCAGTAGATTGTCCTCGCTGTATGTAATTAAAGCCTCTTCCACATATGGAACACGTGGAAGATACACTTGGGGATAAAAAACACAAAGTAACATACATTAACATACAGCTACTGCTAAACATTCTTCTATTAACTGCTGGATTAGTAATATCTAGGTTTACTCCAGGAACTTGAGTACCAAATAGTGAAGAATGAAAACCTTTATTTACAATTTTGTCTGATGATATGATGTTAGCCCTAAATGCGAAATAATGCTTACATGATGGCGACTTTGGAGTTGTGTTGAAGGACTCTGCAAAATCTATCAAAAGCTCACTATTTCCAGCACCTTCAGATAGCTCTTCAGCTCCCTCCATAGCTTCTTTTGCCTCAATAACTGCATGTGGTAACATGTCTTGGCTCACTGCTCCACCTGGACCTAGAGATGACCCTACATTTTCCTCCTTCCTTTGCTTGGACTGGCTTTTCTTTCTGACTCTCCCTGTTTCAAATTCACCTGAGCTGGATGTTTCTGGATGGAAATCCTATGAACACATTCAGCCAAGATATATTTTTTGCAGGGTGCACTGTGAAAATATCCACATTTATGACAATGATAAGAAATTAATTGGTCTGTTCAAAAAGAAGCCATGGTTTTACCTGTTCTGCAACATTTTGTCCTATGAGGGTTTCAGGAAGTTCATCTGCAGAATAAGATGCATATTACAAATGTGCAATGACCAAGCATAGTAAACAAGTGTGTAAAGGTTGGAAATGTAATGCAAACAAAATAAGAAGTCAATTTTAATGATTTAGTTAGATGTCCAGGCATTCACCTAAACTGCAACTTTCATCACCACCCACTTTAGTTACAGGGTCTTCATCTGTAAAATAACACATTAATTGCAATATATCTGAATGCCCACCATAGTCCGTGTACCACAGGGGTGGGCAATTCCAGGCCCCGAGGGCCGGTGTCCCTGCAGGTTTTAGATCTCACCTTGGGTCAACACACCTGAATCACATGATTAGTTCGTTACCAGGCCTCTGGAGAACATCAGGACATGTTGAGGAGATAATTTAGCCATTTAAATCAGCTGTGTTGGTTCAAGGACACATGTAAAACCTGTAGGGACACCGGCCCTCGGTGTCCACCCCTGGTGTACCATGTTCAATCACACAATCAAAAATATTCAATTTGGTTTGGGCAGGCACACACTTGAGATGGAACTTTGATCATCCAAACACACGACCTCTGTACAAAAAGTAAAATTATTTCATACCATACAAAATCGAGTGCTAGACAGTAGTTAATAGCAATATTGATCACTTTATTACCCAGTTGTCTTCGCCCGATGTATAGTGTTCTTTTCCACAGATGTGTAATATCAGAAACAGTTCTGTATTCTTTGTGGAAATCCTCCTTACTCCACCTGGTCCCGTCAGAATGACAAAGAGTGAACTCACTCCCCTCAGTACGCTCTGGCCAGAAGCGTTCTTTGGCTATGGTAATTAAATCATCATAGGTTTCATGGCCTTGCAGGATGATTCGAGGTGGAGCTTCGTCCATTATTAACTTCTGGTACCGTCCACACCTTCTCGGAGTTCTTGGTTTCCACTCCATGGGAGCCATTCTGACCTAGCATCAAGGAGAAAAAGCAAAGTTTATGAAAAAATATGCCTTTTTAGACAGTTAATTATTAATATATTGCTGATAGTCATACACATAGCTTCACTTTTTAACTAACCTTCAATAATGATTTGCCATGGTCCAAACGTTTATCATTCAATGGAAATTGCCTTTTCTTTACTTGAGGCTGTAGTAGTTTCTTGGCTTTACCAAAGGCCTCTGCTGCACCTGTAATGGATGAAGTTGAAAGTTAATCAAACTGATCCGCAGAAAGTTCTATATTACAACTGATCTTAAAGCAAAATAATTGGGGTTTTCTTACTGAGAAATTCATTGCCACTTGTTGAAGGAGTGTCATCTGCAATATAAATAGGGCAGTGATGTGAAACATGTGCTTTATAGAATTCTACTACAATCACAGACTACTGCACACTGATCTGCTTTCAAAATGTATTGCATCTATAAATAAAGTGGTTAGTCAATCATAACCTGCTAAGCATATCATGTTATATAAAGGAGATTATTTTACATGTTGTTCAAAAGTATCAAAACCTACCTGATTTTTCTGCTGCCAGGAGCTTTTTTACGTTGTTATCAAAGCCTTTTTGGGTAATCTCGCCTTCAAATAAAATTTTAGAAAGTAAGGAGTTATAGCTAGACTGTAGGAGCCAAATCCTACATGAGTATCTAACTTTTAAATTGCAATGAAGAAATCCATCTTTTGTCAGTTTTTTTTAAACTAGGGCACTCCGACAATATCACAAAGTAATAACTATATACGTCTTTTAACATGCATATTAATTAAGAGAAGTAAATAGGAATACCAAACAATGTTAAACCATTAAAGCACGATATTGTCAGGGTTGTTGGCAGTTAAAAAAGGAAATTGCAAGCATTACAAAAACATTTAATAAAGCGTTTGATTACCATTTTCAAGGTCTTTTTTCAGCTGCTCGTAAGCTTTCAGCTTGTCCATTTGCTGAAACATATACAAAACAATTACTAAACAGTTTAAATTTAAATCACGTTTCACCACCACTGTCGCTAGCTAGAACGAATTGGCCAGACAAGAATAGTGCTGATTTGGTTTCGTACAAAACTAGATTTCCTTCTTTGATAGGTAACTTTCACAACATTACCGCAACTTAATATCACACAACTGTGTCAAAAATATGAACAAAAGGGAGAAAAAGTTAAACTTACCTTGTGTCGTTAGGAGCCTGGACCGCGGTAAAACTCCGGTGAGGTCAATGACCTTGCGCTCTCCCACTGTCACACGTTGATGACGTATTTGGAAATCAATTTGGATGGGACATGACAACAGCGCCACCTGCAGGAAGATTTTCTGAGACCTGACAATTTTCCATGTGAGTCTGATACCTGACAATTTACCATGTGAGTCTGAGACCTGACAATTTACCATGTGAGTCTGAGACCTGACAATTTTCCATGTGAGTCTGATACCTGACAATTTACCATGTGAGTCTGAGACCTGACAATTTTCCATGTGAGTGTGAGACCTGACAATTTTCCATGTGAGTCTGAGACCTGACAATTTTCCATGTGAGTCTGAGACCTGACAATTTTCCATGTGAGTCTGATACCTGACAATTTTCCATGTGAGTCTGAGACCTGACAATTTACCATGTGAGTCTGATACCTGACAATTTTCCATGTGAGTCTGATACCTGACAATTTTCCATGTGAGTCTGAGACCTGACAATTTTCCATGTGAGTCTGATACCTGACAATTTTCCATGTGAGTCTGATACCTGACAATTTTCCATGTGAGTCTGAGACCTGACAATTTTCCATGTGAGACTGATACCTGACACCTTTTTTCCTGAGACCTGACGATGTCCTAAAATGTACACCGTACTCCTGTTGTTTGATCTTTTCTCCTATATATATATACACATAGCAACTCACTAACAATGTATCAGTCTATGGCCACTTGTAAAACATTTTTAGCCAGGACATCATTAATTAGTGGGTTTTGTGAGTATGTTATATCCAAATGTCTATCTCATTATCATCTTCTTCATTCTGCGGTAGGGTGATGTTGCATCTCTGAGTTGTCTAAGTGTGTTCAGAGCATCAGTCATGTTCGATGACTGTAAGCATGTGTGTGAAATGCCAGAGTCTCCACAGACTACTAAAGATCAAACTTCTATCTATCTGGAACTAATTATAAAACCCTAAGCATATAAGTAGATATCTGTAAACATAAATGACAATCAACAATACAAATCTAACATTCTCCCCTTCGGCAGTTATGCTAGAAAAGTCCCTAGTTATGAATACCTCATGTCTGGTAGTGTTAATGTAACCATTTTTATACTCAGCATATGTAAACGTACACAGTTTCACAAATGTATTAGCAGTTACCCAATTTCTCATTGATCTCATTCAATGGTAAACTGCATCCTGCAAGCAAACAAATGAATTGTTAATGGTCAAAAAGAAATTAACATTTTCAAGATCACTCCAGCTTGGTGGTGCTCCTCTGCAAGACATGTAAATCGCACGTCTCTCTGCAGAGTGGTTTAAGTTCTGCAGGGCGTCATAAATGTCTCTTCCAGTTGTTTCCATCACTGTCCATAGGACCAGAGTCCAAATGTATGTAGAATAGACATTCAGACATACCAGTTGAGTTTGTTGTTTGTCAACATGGGTCTCAGCTATCTTCAAAGCTGCAGGCCTCGTCAACACTTGAGTTTTGTGGCCTCTACCAACCCCCATCACCTCACTTCAGGCCTCCTTGTCCTGTGGGGGATACATATGACTCCTCCATTGTCCATCCTCTGCAGGAAAACCCTCTGTGGAAAGGATGTTGGATCCAGTTATCTTACTGCTGTTATGATCCCAGCAGTCGTCAGTGTGCCAACGTATGCACAGTATAGTGACACAGCATTGGGTGATGTTCATAGGAAACTGCTGTCATCACCACCATAGCTTCTGGTTCCTGTGCTTTTCACAGAATCATGATGCCATCCTTGGACTCCCCCTGCGCTGTCGGTGGAGCTGGGCACGCTCCCCTCATCCTTCAGGTGCCCGTCTGTCGTCCACAATCTCCTCTGTTGGCCTCTGGAAAGCCCCCTTGGCACAGCTCTCATCCCAACGCAGCTTCATGGTCCTTGCTGTGGCTGTGGAATCTGATCTCATGATGGGCCCCAAACAGCTCGACCTTTGACCTCAACCACTGCCTGGGCTGTCAGCTCTGCTTGGAATGGTTCTCGCTTCTCACTGGGCCTCTGAAGATTTCTCAGGAGATTCCTTTCAGCAATACTCTGACTGCTGCACCTGTATTTCCTTGCTAGGAGGAAAAACTTCTATTTGGGGAGCATGTCAATCATCATCAAACCACATTCTTTAGTTCAGTGAGCTTCATTTATGGACCATCAAAGCCTCAGCTGAACATGGATGCACCACTTTACATAGGTTTAATACCCGTAGATGAACTGTTAAGCACACAAAAATCATAAAAACGTAGTTTAGAAAACATAGAAAAGATAGTTTCATGTAACTCTTTAACTCTGGACCCCTCCTCTTGACGCATGGACACTCCCATGAGTCAACTCATCCAACCTAGATTCCTGTCTGAAAGAAAAAGATTAGCTAGATCATGTCCCAGGCACCCTCAGGGCTTCACCTCCTCTGGAGTAGCTCCGTAACCCTGCAATAAAAGATGTTAGTGTGTTTTGCATATTAAGTTTGCTTAAAACCCCGGCTCCGCCAGGAGCCTGCATACACACCATCATGGCCTGGAAAACAAGATCTGGAAGTAAAATCAAACTTCACACTTATAAACAATTGTATCATTAGAGTAATAGAGCACTCTTAGAAAAATAAACATTGCAACACACATGGACAATCCTGGAGGTCAGGCAGAAGTTGACAGGTTCCAGAGGTGCTATAAAAAGACCATAAAGACCATATCTGTGGACAGAAGTGACACTAGTTTCAACACAGGGAATGTTTTACATGTTATCCACATCGTCAAAGTAACCTTCACATTTTCCCAACAACACAGTGTAACAGCATCACCAACTCATAACCTGTAAACGCAGTTTTCTTCACACGTAAACCCAGAAATCCTGTAGTAGAAAACATCAACCAGCTATCCTGGTATAAATCACATGATCAAATCACATGAAAAACTGTAATGCTGTAGAAATGTTAGCGCTGCGCAGGTGTACACACACTTTGTCACAGTCACCTCTGTGAGCAACACAAGGTAGTGAATAACACCCCTGGTAGATGCACAGACACAGAAAGTAACATTTAAAAGTTAAATCATCACGCAACCTCGATGTTGCTGTCATCTTTCTGCTCCAAAAAAGAGAAACACACATAGATTCATCTGCACCTTTGTCAGGTGGGGGTTAACTTCGCACAGTGATGTCAGTCAGTCAGTTTTATTTCTCTTCCACTCATTCATTCATGCATTCATTCATTCATCCTTTCTTTGCTGACAGTGGAAACTGTCATCGGATTTCGTTTCCACTTCTCAGCAAAATGACGTCATTTCAAAAAGAAAAAGAAGAATTTTTAGATCGGATTATCTCGCTGAATGCTTTTTTTTGGGCAGGGACCTATTTTCTAATTGTCCCAGATAAGTGGCTTTCTCCAGAGCCCATTGTAATCTTTTGGAGAAACTCACTTGCAACAATTTTCTCGACGACGTGTCTTATAGCGCTTCTGTTCTAATCGTGCAGATCTGCTCAAACAGAGGTTATCAAACAAAACTTTCAGTGCACTATGAAAGTATCAAAATAAAAAGGCCTCGTTAAGTCATGACACATGCTCCTCATCTCAGGAGGGTAAATCATACCATTAGCATGGTTCATCATACCATCATACTAATTGGCAGGCTCAACTTCACAACAAAAGAAAAATCATCAGCTAGATTAATTCAAAACCAAACCAACCATTAGCCGCACAACACACAACATAAGCCTCATGTCTCATTAGCTATGAATTTTAATCCCCAGGACTGTACTTTTTACTCATTTAGGCCACAGATTTTATTTAGTTTTCCTTTTTCCCCGTCATCATAAAACATGTGACATGTTGTCATGCATTTCACAAAAGACGTTTGTTCTTATGTATTCAGAGTTGTGTATCTGGGTGCAGGATTCACTCACACATCACAACAGGAAACTCAGTGTTTTAGAGTCTCCACTCTAACAAACTCCAACACATCCCATTCACTCGTGCTAGAATTCAATCACCTTTCATTAATCTAAGAACCATCAACTAATTTGCATATCAGATGTTAACCCACTAAGATGACAGGACAACAGAAATGCATGTTCAAAATATTATCACAAAAATGGAATTTCCCTCATACAGTAAATTACTTGTGCTGCATCAATCAGGCAGAAAACATCTCCCAATTTACTATATTACCAACTAAATTTATTGTCTGATCACTGGTTGATCAAACCAGAATCCTGATTTTTTCCCACAAAATTAAACTGTTGTCCTGCAACCTAGAGAGTTAACTGTCAGCATTGGATAAATTCAGCATTTGATAACAAGTGTCTGCTAAATTGACTCTATTTTAGCACTGATGAGAGATAACAAGCTGATTTTCATTGCATGTATCTTTGTGTTATTAGGCAGGTTTAATCGATGTCTGTGGAGCTGCATCTCCAGCAGGACATGTTCTTAAAGCTGCCTTTCCTACACACTTCTCTGCTATTATTTGATCATTTTCAACTAATGTGCTATGAGTCCACTGATTTTTTCTTTTCATCACACGAGGTGACTTGGACAAGATGATGAACAGACTCACATGTTTAAGATGGTGTCTAATCTTCATGAGCTCTCTTTTGTTTGTGTTAGTAGGGTTAATGCATGTTCTGCTTGTGTGTGTGATTTTGTATATGTTTCTTTTCGCAGTGTTTCAGACTCCTTCACAACTTTCCACTTAAGCAGTCAGTTTTCTTTTCCCCAGATTTGCTAACCCAAATTTTGATTTCCCACATTAAACACCAGCTTTCCTCTGTGTTCTCACCTGCTCTCACTCTGTCGTCCTCTCCCACTTCAACAGTCCAATAGCCGGCAGTTCTTCTTCAGCTTTGTCCTGTGTTCCACTGTCTCTTCTTGCCATTTTCTCCAAAAGCGGCAAATGTCAAACAGTCTCCTGAGTTCTCCTCAAAAGTCCTTTTCACAAACACAATGAAGTTGCAGCTTGTTGGAAACAGTGTCATTCATCCAGTCAGTCAGGATGATGGTTTACTCTTCTTCTCTGATGCTGTTTGTCCACACTGCTGCTGCTTGCTGGGACTCTTTGCTCAGGACTTGCTACTGTCTCTTCTTGCCATTTTATTGCTCTTGGAACTGCATTCCTTGTCTTCAGGGAGGAGTGAGAGCTCACTTGTGAGGATGAGGGACACATGGCACTGTAAATAAGTTAGCCAAAAACTTGGCCCGAATGTTCCCAATGATGTTAAACTATAATTTCCTTCCGACTGCTGCATATGGGAAATTGATCCGGGTCTGCTCCTCACCTGCAAGTGACACACTGAGACATTTTGATCATTGTTCTCATTGCTTAACCGACACACAGAACTCTCTCGCTATTTTTTGTGAACTCTCCTTTCTTAAAAGTAGAAAATGAGATTGTAGTTGTTCTTGGCTGATAAACTCAAAACCTTTTTCCCTATGTATATTTCTCATCTACAATGTAGATTTTTCTCCTTCTTACTCTCTCTCTTTTTTTTTTCTTTTTTTTTTTACACTAGCTGGTGACCTGCAGAATCACCGCTCTCACAATGGGAGACAATTACGTTTTGTTTTCTTTTTTGGATTTTTTCAGTATTTATTTCTGCTTGGAGGGTTTCTTTTAATTTAGTCAATGCGGAGGGGCTACATTTTCCATCCCATGTGGGACATTTAGTTTTTTTTTCTTGATTTCTCCATCTACATGCACTAATTTGTCCGGCGCCTGGACATTTTTTCTCTAACCACTGCTCGTCAGCAGTGAGTTTTGAAGCTTCATTACCCATTTTAATCCTTTACAACTACACAACTGCGGCACCTTCTCTGGTACGAGAATCGAGAGAGGTAGTTGACACGGCCTTCTACTTTCAAGCTATTCTTGAAAGCGGTGTCATCTTTATGTGATAAAACACGACCTGTTTCTCTCTTTTCACCAGTACTTGGGTGACCAACAGCAAACAAATTAATGGAATAGTTCAGCCTCCTTATTGTGCTGTAAAATCAACTTATTCCATCATCACAAAAATAAAACAATAAATACCTTTATGCGCGCGCTAACTTTACCCACTACGGGGGAGCTACCAGTCCCAGACGAGCTCAATCTTTATTTTAACCCACTACGGGGAGCTACCAGTCTCAGACGAGCTCAATCTTTATTTTAAATGCTACCAGCCTTCTTCAGGCGAGCTTACACGATTTTACGCAACGTGTCTCAGAGTGTCAATATTCACCTGCTTGTTAATTCACTGCCGGTCTCTCAGGTCCGCCTCATCGACCCCCACCGTCGTGGACCACTTCTAAGAACGCTGGCCAGAACCCGAATTCACGTCTCTGGTCTTTTATCCTGTACCTAGACAGGAGCTGTCGACAGACTTCAGCGCGGGCTTCTCACGACGTCAGGACTCGATGAGGTTTTCCCGTAGGATCACACAAAAGTGTTATGTTAATCCGGCTCGAAGGACCAAAAAATGTCAGGAGTTTTCCTGTAATGCAACTCAGATTGGAATAAGTGACACTCAGACAGGTTTTACAAATTAACGTGCACGGGAGAGAACTGGACAGGCGCCGTTCCTTCGCTTGACCCCAGTTGCTCTCGTCCGTTCCCCCGTAACACTGCTCTTTTATTGTGGTTACATGAATATGCATAGTTTCATTAACATATAACGTATACCTTGTGTGTGTGTGTGTATGTGTAGTGAGATATGATCCCATGAAGACTCCCCAAAGCTGGTGCCAGGAGTCTAACGGTACATCTAAACAAAAGGCTCTTAGACTAAAACAGATACAGAGTAGGTGTCCTCCTATACCATAAATCAGTAAGAGAGGGTACAACCTCTCTCATGCTCCCAGGATGTGTGTGTGAAAGTCAGAGAGCTCTGGAATGCACACAAAGCTTGCACAACGTAACTTCTCTAGTAAAAAAGAGCAAACACATCTAGAAGACCTTAAACAAAATGTACTTCTAAACATAAACATAATAAAATCTTTCAACAGGATGCATCGACGGTTTCTCACACGACATCGTTTGGATGCGGGCCGCACACACTAACAGTGACCCAAAGGTTATCGGAGGTTACTTTGTGGAAGCAGTGGAGTGTCGTGGGGGTTTCCCCAGGCTCGTGAGAACTGACATGGGCACTGAGAAGGTGTTGGTCAGAGACCTCCAGTGTTATTTACAGAAAAATGACGGGGATGATAGAGCAGGAGACAGAAGCTACGTCACAGGAGCAAGTACCGCAAACCAGAGAATTGAGAGATGGTGAGGAGTGATCAGAAAAGAAGGGGTCGAACCATGGATCGCGCTTCTAGGAGAACTGAAGGACGAAGGATTCTTCTTTGGGGATTTCATTGACAAAGCTCTGTCACAGTTCTGCTTCATGCCAATCATTCAGGTAAATGACCCATATTATGATAACCAGTGGTGGTAATTAATTACATTAAATTACGCTGATTTAGCAGTAAGGGTAACAAAATTACCATCGTTAAAAAGCCATTACGTTTACAGAACGGTAAATGCAATGTAAACCTAACGGTGTGGAAGTAGGTCAACTGCGCTCTGCATGTGCGTAATGGAGGCTGAAGCATCAACCCAGCCAAAATTTTGAAATCAGGGAACACTTCGCCAATTGAACTGATCAGAAGTCAGCACGGCTTAAATGTTTTTTGGTTTTTTTTTTCTGATCGGAGGACATTCAAAATACACTATATTCAAAAACAGGTTGTATTTTGCATATAATAACAGGACAAAATAACAGTTGTTTTCAAAATGTTATACAAACCTCTTTACAGTGTAGTCAACCTATGTAATTGACAACTTTTCTACTAAACCCATTAGGAACATAAAGGCTCACATTCTTGTTTCTATTAAGATTTCTGCAAACATCTGAAATACTTTCATATAGAACATGCTTAATCAGTTGGAATATGGTATTTGTAGTGGTGTTGTGCTTATGTTTGTATATACAGTAGACAGCACTCAGCAATCTTCCAGTTTGTAGAACTGTTACTGTATGTTATATTTGAAACATTTTTTACTCTTCTTGTAGTAAAAAAGTATTAGAAAGTTAAAATTAGTAATTTATTTTGGCACTAACCAGAAACACAGTAACAATGTGTGCAGCAGGAACAGATGCACTTCTATGTTTAGTGTACGGATTCCTACCAGGTGAAGCACTGAAAATATTATTTAACTATGTATATGTATTTTCAACTGGTGTTGTTTTGCTGTCTCATTCCCCAAGCAATTTGTTGCCTTATTTTGGCCCCAACACTCACAGCTGCTTCTGCAAACTCGGAGTGCTAAGTGCTGTCTACTACAGGTAACTCCACTTCAAAAAACCTGAACATTCCCTTTACCTTACAATTTTAATTGGAGGGAAAAACTAAGAAAGCACTTAAAAACCAGGTGAAAAAAAGGCTGCACATGAAAAAGGCACAACGGGCTACACTGTTAAGAGAACTTAACCACCCAGTCTATTGAACATTCCCATTCATTCCTTCGTGTTACTAACTACACCCGTGTTTCTATGAACTGTTAAAGGAGGGGACAACCTAAAATGTGTAGGGCAGAGTGCCTTGAGGACCAAGGTTGGGAAACACTGACCTACACCACATCCATCACCCACATAGAGCTTGCGAGAATGCTGTTAAATTCACTGCGAAAGTCTGGATAGCTGTGATAACCAAGGGGCAGCTTTAGTACACATCCACATGTGTGGGATTGTGGTCTGCGGAGGAAATCTGTAGTTTCTATGAACTCAATTAGTATGGTTTTATCCAACAGACTGGATCCTGTACAGAACCGCAGGAAAAGCTGAAGATAATTGAAATCAATTTCTCCAATGTACCTTTTTTAGGTAATGAGAAACTGTTGGCTGGGCAGCTGTCATCTCCTCTGGAAAGATTAGAAGCTCCTTAACTGGTTTTACAGTTGCTGTTTTTTTCTGCAATGAAATGATGCAGTCCTTCTGGTGGAAGTAAACCAGCTACAGAACCCACAACGGGACGCCAGCACTTGATTACAAACATTGGGGCCTGAATAATTACTTTGTGTCCTATCTGTGCCAAAACAGGGATCATTGTGTCCTTGGTAGGGACCTGCTTGCAATCATGTGCATCAAGTACTTCCAGCAATTCATCTGTGTCCACTGAATTGAAGTCATCCAAAGCCTTCAGGAGAACAGATCGCTCCTCTTGTGAGACATACAACAGAAAGGAATCTTTTAAACTACTGGTTGTCGAGCCGTACAATATCTCCTCCAGAAAGGGTATTGCAAGCTTCACTGGGAAGTAACCAGCTTGTTTCCACCCTACAACAAACACTCTAGCTATAGCCTGCCATTCTTCACACTGAAAGTCATGCCAGATGAATGGGACTTTCCCCTCAACTCCCAATGTGCAGCTGTCATAGAAATCCATCCAAAATTCTGTCAGGCAGTCCCGCAAAACACCACTTCCTTCCCCCTGTTCAAGCTCTCCATTTGGTAACAACATTTTGATATTGACCTCAGATGAAATAATGTTTGGGTCCTTGAAGGCACTGATCAAATCAGTAAGACAATGACCTTTTCTAACAGTCAGTATTATGGGACAAGATCGTGGTTCAGGGGGTGCTTGGTCAGGACCACTGTGGTTTGCAGAAGGCCACAGTGGAGACTCGATCGCCAACTTTGGGGATGTACTTTGCCAGGTCACTGTCTGTCATTAATGGAATGACAGGTTCATCAATCTGAAAAATATAAACAACAAATTAATAAAATTGTCAATATTAAAAAAAACAATGAATACATACAACTGCACATTTTAGAGTTGTTTTTTGCTATCTACTTTCGATAACAGATACTTTTGTTAATGTGGTACACATTTTTCCAACATAAGATTAACAAGAATTATTTTTAAATTACTCTTTAAACATATGTCATTGATTAATGTCATTCATTAAACAAAAATATGAGATTCAATAACTCTTTTTAGAATGTGCATAGTAAATTGTGGATTGCGGCTCTCCGTTCACAAACAAACACACAGACACGCACGCACACAGCAACAGCTGCAGTGGCTTACATTCTCATCTTCAAGTTTCTTGATCACATCTTCTTCAACTTTGCGCTCTGTTAAAAATTCTCACAGCTGAGTATCCATAGCTGACCTCTAAACCACAAGAAAATGAAATTAGTATTTTTACACTCAGTTTTAAATTTTATGTAGCAGATTTTTAAATGATAGCATACCTATAAAATCACTTTATCTATGGCAAATCAGAATTTGATAATGATTTTTTTTTTTTATTACTTAGATATTATCTCTGGTAATGAGGAATGGAGCAATTGTCTACTTGGAATTTAAGCAGTTCAGTATGAGCAATGACAACCTGCATCAATACAAAACAAAAAACAAAAAATACAAGGTCGGGGGGGTCCCATTTCACTGCAGGGCAGCCTGCATGATTGATTGATTGATTGATTGAACTTGTCTGTGATTTCAGTGTTGTATTCATCTTCATAGAAAAGTCATTCTAGCTACTGAACATTGCTGTTATGGGTTGCATCCTTCTCCTGTATGCTCTTCCAGTATTGTGCCGTCTCCAGCCTTGGTGATGCTGTCTTCATGTTGCCCCCCTGCCACTGAGAGTACACCTTGGACGGTTCTTTGGAGAACAGCTGGTTTATTCTCCTGCCCTTTATCTCTCTGGTGTGTCTCTTCAAGTGAGTCTTTGCTTGTGCACCTTTCTGCAGCTCCAACAGCTCTGATGCTACCTTACTCTTGGCCTCCAGGCACCATATATATATACAGTGGGATGCAAAAGTTTGGGCAACATTGTTAATACACACACACAGTGATATTTGAGAAGTGAAATGAAGTTTATTGGATTTAAAGAAAGTGTGCAATAATTGTTTAAAAAAAAGAAATGAAATCAATATTTCTATATGTATATATATGTGTGTGTGTGTGTGTGTGTGTGTGTGTGTGTGTGTGTGTACGTGTGTGTATGTGAAAGGCTAAAACAAATAGTAGGCTGCAGAGAGATGCTACCGCTTGTGACTGAAGTGGAACCCTGTTGGGCCTCAGTCACCACAGAAACACAGGAAGAGGAAGTTCTGATATAAGAATATATCCTCAGTTCAGTCTGACTCTCACACAGTCAGCAGCAAGACAACATGGAGGTCAGATTTGCCACCATCAGACTCTGTGAGTACTGACATTGTCTGTTTATAAAAAAAAGATACTGAGTCAGCAACAGAGAAAATGCACACAAAGGAAATTAATATATCCAAAATGCACCCATATGTTTGCATGTATTCATTTTGGACATGTGTAACTGCTCACTAATAAATGCATAGGACTTATTACTATGGATGGGAAAAAAAACATTGAAAACATGTTAAACATTAAACTGTCATTCTCAATCTTTTCAGTGATAAATGTTCTGATGCTGTTGGTTATAGTAGTCGAATACAGTGATTCTCAAACATACTGTAAGTTTTTTTTTAAATATTTTTGTGTGGATTTTTAAGTGTGTGGCTGCATGTTTGTATAATAGTGCATGTAATAGATTTAATATATCTTTTAACAATCTGAAATTATTGGAAACTACTGCAGCTGTTATTTTCTAGATAAAATTAGAGCTACGACATAAGCCTCTGAAACAGTTGCATATCTATATTTACCATAACAGTAAATATATATATGCATAAATCTTTATCATTGAAAGCTTACATGCTTAATGTGTATACTTTTGTCTTTGTCTGAAAAAGTAAAAAAAAAAAAAAAAAAAAAAAAAACAATAAGAAGGAGGGCATGTGCCACAACCTTAAGTTTGAGACTATTTTATTCAAATTGAAAAATGAGTCTTTATTGGATTTTGTGTCTCAGATTCAGGTTTTCCTCAAGTTGTTCCAAACAAACAGCAGTTCTTTCAATCAGAACCTATCATGATCAGCTGTGAAGGGCTAAATGGGCTGATTGGATGGAGAGTGATGAAAAAGACAAAAGGAGATGTTAGAACATGTGCTCCACTCTGGAAAACATCCACTGGACCTTGCAATATTATTAATGCATATCCATCAACTGACAGTGGAGAATACTGGTGTGAATATGAAGAAAAACAAAAAAGCAACTCTGTCAACATCACTGTATCTGGTATGCACATAAAAAAGCAACTATGTGTTAACATATTTAGTCCATTGACTGTTTCTTTCTGCTTAGTATATCACTTACAGAAGTGCAAAATGTCATATTTGTTATTCTAGGTTTTCATTGGCAGTAAGGGATAATTTTTCTTCAGAAAATGCATCGTAACCTTAATAAAATAACACACACACACACACATATATGCATGTATGTATGTATATATATATATATATATATATATATATATATATATATATAAATATAAATAATTTAAACAGAAATCACTTTCACAGACAAAATAACTCATATCTTCTGCCATTTAGATTTAGAGAGTCATGTAATTCTGGAGAGTCCTGTCTATCCTGTGATTGAGGGAGAAAATATGGCCTTGCATTGTAGAAAAAAGGATTCGAACTCCAACTACACTGCAAAATTCTATAAAAATGGCATCTCCATTGGGAGCAGCTCATCAGGAAACATAATGATTCCTACTGTGTCCAAATCTGATGAAGGACTCTACAAATGTAGTATTGCTGATGCTGGAGAATCACCAGAGAGCTGGCTTAACATCAAAGGTGAGCTATACCTGTGTGTTTTAAATAACAGTTGATACTTTTGTTAAATTTTGTTTTAGCCGAAACTAATTATCAGACAGCTGATAATACCTACAACTGTAGCATTTTGAGACTCAAGGTTTTCTAAAGTCAGATTTTGTGATATTGACTGTTGTTTTTTCCTAGCAGCTCTTAATTGTTAATTTGGTTTATGTAGCATTTAGAATATTGTAAATGAAAATATATTTGATTGAACTGGTGAATAAGAATCACTTTTCATTTCATTTCAAGGACATGGGCTTTCTCAACCCACCGGACTTATTGTGCTGCGCTCCCTCGGTCTCATTTCTTTGTTGGGGACTTTTCTTCTGTCGGTGGGACTGCCACGATATTGGAAACATAAACTGTCAACAGAGGTACTCAAAAAGAAAAATAAAGTTTTATAAATTTTAGATTTACATTTCAACTGTTCAGTTATTACAGACATCCATCTTTAATAACCTTGACACAGTGCTAGTACATCCACAACTAACTTCTTTTGTCAAAATTTCTGTTTTACTGCTTAATTAGTTACTTTAGGGAAAACTTTATTGATATCTACCAGCATATTTGTCAATGTTCATAACCAACCAGCAACAATGATTAACACTTTTTTCATTGTCTCCACAGACAACATATGCAATTCAACTTTATTTTTTACAATTATTATAGATGTTTTAAGGCTGTACACTTTTTTCACACAGGCATGAACATTTTCACACTTTTCCCTCTTGTTTAAACACTCTCAAAGTTCAAACCTTTGTAGAAAAATAAGTCCAGTGTTATAGAGTTAAACCAAAGATCAAACCCTGTTTTCAGGTCCAGAACATGGGAACAGAGCAGCTGCCAGAGAATTCAACATTAATGAATCAATGGTACGGAAGTAGAGGAAGCAAGAAGAATGAGTTGAGTACAGTTTTACTTATCTGACTGTTTTGTTTCACTTAATGCACCTTATAATCCGGTGTGCCTTATGGTCTGAAAAATACTGTGGCTTCGACCTTCCTTTAGCCTTTCCAGAAGTCCAACTTTTTTGTGCCATGGTCAGCATCTTCCTCTGTCTTTTGGGTGCAAAAGGTTTCATCGACATAGTTTTTGTTGGAAATTGCACAAAAAATATTTGCGAAACAGCAAGGCCGCCAGAGGTGAAACGCGTTATAGCGAGGGACCACTTTACATACAACTAAACATTAAATCACATCTGCTCTCAGTTATGGTTTCCGTTAATCCTGCTGATCAGACTGCTCTAATGTGAAAACCAGAAAATGGGGAGTTTTATAGAACATGTTTTAATGTTCGTTCCTTTAAAGATTTTCGGAGAGTGTCTTCTGAGAGGATACAAGTGCTCGTAAGCATTTTAGAATCAGGACTACAAATGCACAGATAAAAATGACAACATAAATCGCTCAACATACGGTGCAGCAGCAGATGTTGGTTTGATATATTTTAAGGTCTGTTTTCTATTTATGAAATCAGAATTGTAATACTGCATATCAATAAATAGATTCACAAGTATGATCAACAATGTTACACCATCTAAGCTACCAAAGTCTTTACTAATTAGGTAAGATGGCCATTTTATAAATAATGGCATATATAAAATGGAAGACAGCATTTGAACCTTTGCTTTTTCACATGTTGCTTGGATGCTCTCTAGTGTGAGACAGTTTGTCTATCTAAATTGTTAATAAATTAGATGGAAAGCTGAATTATTTTTTATATTTGTGTATAAATCTAAAAAAACAAAATAAAACATATGAATGCTAGATAAAGCCAATGCAATCTAAAATGCTAGTTATTACATTATGAGCACACAAAAAACAAACAAACAATAATTTAAAATAATGAATACGTTATGACCAGACATCATGAAGTGTAATTTGTAGAAACAATAAACTAGTAAATTAAAAATTAAGGCACAACTTTTAATTTGAGGGTGAAAGCTATAATTCACTAGGGCAGTTCCCTAGTGGAGGTTTTCAGTATGTCACTGACTCGTCTTTAGAACTTAAAGAAGAGAAAGACAATTATTTTTAAATTTTGAACCAGCATGCAGACCTTAACTGTGTGGAAAACATTTTTCTACAAATGCTACAGAAAAGTTATATAAACTAATGTGAGGTTTTGTAGATGTCTGATTATTTTCTTTTGTTACACTTTATTTAGGAAACTTTTTGTAAGAGCAGCAGCCTAATCAGAGAAGCCCAGACCTCCTCCTACCTAGCCACCTTCTCTAGCTTGACCATGGGAACACCAAGGCATTCTCAGACCAGTGAAAGATACAGTCTCTCCTGGTTCTGCCCCAGGGCCTCCTCTGGGTGGGGCATGTCAGGACACCTCCAGAAGGAGTCATCCTTGTCAGATGCCTCATCCACTTGAACTTGCTCCTTTCAATATGAAGGAGTAGTGGCTCTACTCTTAGCCACTCCTGGATGTTTTAAGTCCTTATCCTAACTCTAAGGAAGAGGCCAACCACCCTTCCATCAAAGCTTGTGTATCTATAATGTGTTTTTTTGGTCACTACCCAGAACTCATCACCAAAGGTGGCGTGTAGAGTGAGCAGCAAATCGAGAGCTTCACTTTTACACTCAGCTCTCTTTTCACTACAAAGCTGCAGTCACAGCACCAATTTGTCTCAATCTACTAGTCTCCCGCTCTCCTCTTCCCTCACTCATGAACCAAAAGATACTTAAACTCATTGGATGTCTGATTATAATTCCCGGCGCTTCACACTTGGCTGCTAACCACTCCAGCACGAACTGGAGACGACCACATGATGAAGCCAACAGAACCACATTACAGTGATCCCTCATTTATCGCAGGAGTTTTAAAAATAACACGCGATAGGTAAAATCCGCATAGCCAAGTAGCCAGCTTTATTTTTTAATTGTTATTATTTTAATTATTATTTTATTTTAAGGCTGTAAGCTGTAAAACCCCTCACTACACAGTTCATACACTTTTCTCAGACAGACAACTGAACTTTTTCTCTCTTGTTTAAACACACTCACATTTCAGACCTTCATAGAAAAATAAGTCCAGTATTACTGTCAGGATTCCTGGGTCATTGACCCAGCGTTTTCAGTTCATGTTCTATTTTCACCACTCCTGCCATTTCCTGTTTCATTATGTTCAGCTGTGTATTCGCCTGTGTCCAATTATCGTCATCATCCAGTCTGTGTATTTAAGTTCCTCAGTTTTCCCACTTCTCTGTCGTGTCATTGATGTTCTCACGAGGTTGTGTTGTCGTTTCTGCCCGCGTTCAGTCAGCCAGCCAGCCAGCCAGTCATTCAGCCTTTCAGTCAGTCCTTCAGTCATTCAGCCAGTCGTCTAGCCAGCCAGCCATTTCCTACCTCTGTCTGTTTGTTCACTCCATCGGCAATAAACACCAACCTTCACATACCTACCTGTGAGTCCAGCGTTTGGGTCTTCCTTCTCTCATCCGCGACACAAATCCTGACAATTACAGAATGAAACCAAAGACAAAATCCTGCTTTCAGGTCCAGAACATGGAAATAGAGCAGCTGCGAGAGAATTCAACATTAATGAATCAATGGTATGGAAGTAGAGGAAGCAAGAAGAACGAGCTGAGTGAGATTTGACTTATCTGACTGTTTTGTTTCGCTTAATGTGCCTTATAATCCGGTGTGCCAGAAGTCCAACTTTCTGTGCGATGGTTAGCATCTTCCTCTGCCTTTTGGGGCTACCACAGGTGCCTTTGTATGTGCAAAACATTTCGTCGACATTATTTTTGTTGGGGAGAAAACTTACAAACATACAGTTCAGCACTTCAGAGTGACACTTCTAGCGATTGAAGAATTATATAAATGTCACGCATTCTGTTCTGTACAGGAGACACGGCACAGAGGAGATTGATTGACCATGGTCTACAGCCAATCAGGACGCAGAACACAATGCGCTGTAAAAATTAAATTAAAAAATAGGGCATGCAAAATTGCACACAAAAAAATCCACGAAACAGCGAAGCCGCAAAAGGTGAGCCATGTTTTAGCGAGGGACCACTGTATCTGCAAAAATCAAATACGAGATTCTGAGACCAACCAAGTTGAAGTCTTCTGCCATTTATCTAGGCCTTGTAATTCTGTCCTTAAAAATTATACACAGAATCACTGACAAGTTCTAGTCCTGGAGGAATCCACCACCCACTGGGAATGAGTTCAACTTGTTGTTGACAATGTGGTCCAAGCTTTTGCAATGGTTTTATAAGGACCGAATGTCTCGTCCCATAACGGGCCAGAAAACCCAGACTGAAGCACCTCCTACAGAAAACTACAAGCGACACAGTCGAATGCCTTCTCCAAGTTCACAAAGCATATGTAGACTAGTTGGGCTAACCTTCATGCACACTCACATATCCGAAGGTAAAGAGCTGGTCCAATGTTCTGTGACTGGGATGAAAACTGCATTGTTCCTCCTGTATCTGAGATTCAACTAACGGACTAATTCTCTTTTCCAGCACCCTGGCCTGCTCTGCCAATCCAGAGGTACCACCCGATTTCCATGGAACATTGGATGTTGTAGAGGTGTCTTGGTTGACACGCCTCTACAGAGCGTTCAGGAACACTGTGCGAGTCTAATCCAGACCAAAGGCTCTGCCATCAAGTATTTGTGTACTGCCTGTGTGACCTCACCCCAGAGTGGATGAGTCATCTACCTTATCCCCAGACTGTGCTCTATGGGAGACGGATCATTGAACTGTCAGTGACTTTGTAACACAGTATAAGCAGAACAGTTAAGAGAACAGTTAAAAGTCATGTAACCGTAAACAGTAAAACAAGAACATGTCCCAACAGCAGCAGATGTCCCAAGGCATGATGGGAAATATCTACCTGCTCCCCCAACACGCCACAATATGATTGCCTGCTTGCAGGGCACCAGGAGAGATGAGTCCTCCATCACAGATGGTGTGGTAAGTGAAAATGGTCACCTGCAGGTTACAGCTCATTGGATCTCCAACTCACATTCAGTGCCACTGTACTTAAGGGAAGTTAAAGACTTTCTTCTGTGCTTACATTTGGATCGCCTAAATCCATGACAGTCGTTCCGGCAGTAATACCAGGACTGGAAACAATCCATCCTTAAAATATTACAACATGCCAGCTTCTGTGTTTGAATGCAAAACAAATGTCTTTTTTAAACTAGAGACTGCACTTGTGACAGAACAATAAGTATATTTTATTTTGATTATATAAGTAATGTAACTTGCAAAACAAAGTTGTGGAAAGCCTAAACTTAGTTTCGGAATAATTAGATATGAGACTTTGTTTCACTGTAAGATTGTAACAATATAATTGTTTGTTGTTCAGCAGAACAGTGTCCAGTATGTTGGCTGATATACTTTTTTGCATTTGGAAATAAAAGTTGGACTGATTTTAACACAATTACAAGAAGTGTTGTTAATTTTTTTTTTTTAAATCATACCACAAATTGTTTTTAATGTAGTAGAACTTTGAGTGTTTGTCAGTGGGTAAACAATTAGTATTGACCAGTCAGAAATATCAAGTTATTCTTAGTATTGCATACTTGCAAAGAAAAAGTTGCCCTAACTGTCATCTCAAGTAAGCGTTACTCAATTTTGTTTGAGGCAATGAGTTTGCATAGTTTGTTCGTTTGTTTTTTTAAGTTCTGGGAACTAATTAAATTTAACAGTGAATAAATGGAAATATTGTTAGGTAAGTGCATTAGTAAAGTAGTAATCATTTATATATGTGTCTGTTTTTCATAACTCAATGGATCAAAAGCATAAAAGTTAACACAGGCTACATAATCATGTTTAAATTTTGTTTTAATTATTGTATACATGATTATTATATCATCTCACACTCTAAAAAATGTTTTGTTGGCTCTATTTTAAAAATTTGTTGCAACAATTTACAATCAGCTTTTAAGTAATAAACGTTGTATATTATTAAGTAAATCCAGCAATTAATTTTAGTTTTGGCTAACTCAGCTGGTTTAACCAACCAGCATGATTTACTTTGACATCTAAAAGCATAGTTACGTTAAAGCAACCTAATGTTAATTTAGATATTCTGGTAATACTGAGTAACTTTCCTGCAAAAATAAAAAAAACAAAACAATGCAAAACATTTTCCAAGTAATGCACTTCTGTGTCATACAACATAAATCAAACATTACAGCAGCCATTGGATTATGAATGAGTGTTTATTACCTGGACAAGGCACATTTAGTGAATCAGAAGCTAAAACATACCAATTCACTCAGTTTTCCTTACTCCACAATGGAGTCTTCTAACTCTGCAAGACTGAACACACACCAGGCAATCAACAGAGTGTAGTGTATTAATAGCTGGGAAACAAGCAGAGCAGTGGGGCCTGATTACCGACTTTGAGAACCATTATAAAGATTTGTAAAGGCATATTAAATAAAGTGGTCAATAAATATATAAAGTCTTCCAAATTACAATAATTTTAAGCCATGCCCTTCTAAAATGCAATTGTTTTTTCCAAATCTGCTTATTATGTTAAACTTTAACTTATCAACTTGGTAAATATTACAGAATCAAGGAAATGACAAAATATTTTAATGTTCAACAACGCAACAGTCCAAAGGTGAGGTTATATGTATTATGAACTCTCAAAACTACACTCATGTAGGACTGCATAATAAAACAGAAGAGGCACAACTGAAACTACAGTCTAATTCACATTTGTTTCACGACAGAGGTTTGTACTTAAGAGACTTTACCCGTGGGCTGGCTTTTTCAATTCAATTTTCTTTATTTATGAAAGAGGTCGATTTCCCTTGGGTGGGGGGATCCCGGAGGAGAGTCATCACACGGTGGCTGGACAGCGGATCCAGCGAGGCCACCGCATGATGGTATTTGCGCTTCATGGCTGAAACGCCATGAAGCGCAAACTGAGCTTCGACGTGCACGAACCACACGTGAAGCCAAAAATCCACAGCTTAACATCCACAGAAAAAAATTAAAACGTACAGCTCTGCTTTCACTGACGACATAAATGAAGACAGACAACTAAACAGCAGTGACGTTTGTAGGGTTACTGAAGTTGGGCTAGCTTTCATATAATGATGTGCTATGTGGTGGCTAGCTACACAGCTATGTTAGCATAACATAAACACAGTGAATCTGGAGGATGAACGCTAACTTTTTTCCACTCGATAAAAGTTAACGTGAGGGTTCCTGATGGTTAGAGACAAATGCAATCGCATGGCAGGATGCTGCAAACAGACCAAACTTCAGTCAGGAGAACAACCGAGATAATCCATCCACAATACGAGGTTAGTCATTAATATGCTGCTGCATGGGCTGGGCTGTAGTTACATTATAAGGTTTTAAAAACTGAGCTTTAAAATGAACAGTGGTAATAAAAACTGAGAGAGCCTGACAGTGATCACTGACTGTTTTTAGGGGCTTGTTCAGATTAAATAGAACAAGATATAGAGCATTAAAACAATTTAAAAACACAACAGCCTTAATAAATGCAGAGTAGTTTGGACCCGGAACTTGTGATTCACCTATTTAGAACTCAGTGCTTAGTTAACTCACCGAACACAGTCTAGGGGAAACACACCTCTACTCTGATAAGAATTCAGTCAAATGTTGCGCCCGTCATGGTACGAACATATGCTATGGGGTTGGCCTCGGCTGTATGCATGGTCTCACACACACCTATGGCTAACCAAAGTAACCACCAGAGTGACAGATTTAAATGATAATAGAAAAAAAATACATTTTGCCTTTTACTTTTGTAGAGTAACAACTAGCTTAGCAGACTGTGTCAATTCACATCATGTAGCTACCACTGTCAGACAAAACTTACACAGTAAACTTATACAACTAGTATTATTAATAGTTTATTAATAAAACACTATAAAAAAGAAACTTATCAGGCAGTGTTGCCAACTTCTGATTTTTTTCTGTTACTTCTTCAGTTTTTTATGGCAGTTGTAATTATTTTTTCGTTATGGTCCAGATTATGGGAAATTCAAACAGGAAACATGTTTAAACTAACTTTTACATGTTACACAAACTTAATATTTTCTGTTGTTGATTGATGACAAAGGTATTTTGTTCAATATACTCAAACATTTAAATTTTTTAATTTTTGTGTTGCACTGATTTTTAATGGTGTAAGACAAAGGACAGTAAATAATACAACCACATTTAGGCTGCATTTGGGCATTTTTGATTTGATTGCATGTGAAGGAGTTAAAAAGATCCTGTGATATTTTGACATCCTGGTTTATTCTGTTATGCACACTGCTTATGTTTGATGAATTTCAATTCACTTGACACTTTACTTTGGCATTCTCCTTTGCCAGATTATATACTTTACAAAATAGATGTTCTTTTAAACACAGACCACCCTTCTCTCTCTCTCAGGAAGACCAAAACCTGTTGGTGAGTTAGTCAGAAACACAGGAAGTTCTTACAAGCAACACAGCTTCATTTCATTCTTGAATTCATTATGGAATTTGTAAATGCTCAGTGATAAATACAGGACTCAACAATTATGATGAGGAAAATATTATTTAAAAATGTTTAAATGTTTAACTGTCATCCTTAGTCCTTACGGTGATTAATGTGCTGTAGATGCTGGTTACAGTAGCTGAATTCAGTGACTCAAACACATAGCAAGTAGTTAAAAATTTATATTTATGTATTTCTAATAAAAATATAATAGGTTAAATATTATCTCAAGATAACTTGAAAGGTTCGGCCACTATTGCACTTATTTTTGGACTAAAATAGAGCCACAAAAGGAAGCTAAAGCTAGAGCCCCATAGTTTCCAAGTCTGATGAAGGGCTTGAAAAATGTAACATCTCTGAGACAAAAAAATCACTAGAGAGCTGTCTAACTGTTGGAGATACATTTTATCAACAATTTAAGACTACGTGGTTTGTCATTACGGAACTTTTTTTTTAACTTTTAAAACAAATAATAATAATAATAATAATGATAAGCACTAGTTGCCCTGGTCCTTTCCAATGTCAATCCAGAGGAGAAATGCAGACTTGCATATCTCTTTAGCATATTCTGAAAACTAATTAATACATGCCCATGCTACAATTTTTTTAGTCTGTAATTTTAGTCTGTTCTTAGGTGGTTACTACTTAAAATGATAATGTCATAATATAATTTTTATAGTTGGGGTTGTGAATAAATATTACATGTTGCTGTCATGAAATTACTGAAGAAGTTCTAGGAGCAGAAACATTACAAATTGGATCATATTGATTGGTATGCAACACGGTAACCCTGTAATACTTACAAAATACGTACATAATGCATAATGTCACAAATGCTTATTTTTTTATTTTGCACTCTCTGCACTTTTGAGATTGATGTGTGCTAGTGAAGCTGAGAAAACAATTTTCATCAGGCGATGATTACCCTGATCACAAAACCAAGAATGATGAAAGGTATTTTGCCTAAAACGTGAACATATTGAAATTGTAACATCCCTAGCTGCTTAAAAGGTTAGTGGAATAAAAATAATAATAATAATCATAGAAAAAGAAAATGTGTTGAGGAGTCCATCACTTTAGTGCTACAGACAGAAATTAGTGAGTAAGACTTAAATATATCTGAGGTTTTGGAGCATTTTCAAAAGTCTTGTCATTATTTAGTCATTGTTACGCTGTTTCAGCAGCTGAAGATGTTCTCACAGACGGAAAGACACACTTAACCAGCTTCTTTTTTAACATCTCTGACAATAACCACACTAGAAACCCAGAGACAAAAATGTGTGCAGCTGACCACCCTCAGTTCAACATATAGGAGCTCAAGGTGTTTTGCATAATGAAAATGATATGTGGCATTGTGCACATCAGATTTATTTTTAACTGGTGGGCACATGGTCAGCTACTTGACAGCTCAAGCAGTGTGTTTGCACGTGAGTGGGATATTTAAAATATATAAACCAACAGTAGCAAACAGGACACATAACTGTTTTAAGTTTGATACATTATGTTTTTCATAATTGCATTTCATAAATGAACAAAACTTATTACAGCAAATGATTTAGAGGGGCAACAATTTATAACGCTGCATTTATTATGGGGCGATCGTGGCTCAAAAGTTGGGAGTGCGCCTTGTAATCGGAAGGTTGCCGGTTCGAGCTCCGGCTCGGACAGTCTCGGTCGTTGTGTCCTTGGGCAAGACACTTCACCCATTGACTACTGGTGGTGGTCAGAGGGCCCGGTGGCGCCAGTGTCCGGCAGCCTCGCCTCTGTCAGTGCGCCCCAGGGTGGCTGTGGCTACACTGTAGCTTGCCATCACCAGTGTGTGAATGGGTGGGTGACTGGATGTGTAAAACATTTTGGGGTCCTTAGGGACTAGTAAAGCCATTTACCATTTATAAATTATTTGTTGTTGCAAGTGTAATTCCCAGAATGATTCAGCTTTCATTTAAAATAACAAGTGTGTATTTTGAAATGTAATTTGTATTTAAGACTGAATCGGCAGTGGCCAGCTGACTGGAAACAGTTCGTGCAGGTACCAGAAGAAGAAGAGGATTTGGATCACTTCTATTGTACAATCCAAAGTCACAAATGAAGGATATATTAGTCTCCAGTTTTAATGTTACTGAAGCTATGAGAGCTATGGAAAAGAACTGTCAAAAGAGTTACATTTAGACAGAAGGTAATGAATATTTATCAGGTTTAATGTTTTAGATTGTGCAGGCTACTTACTTTTGTATAAAGAGTGACTGTGTTGATTTATAATTGATGAAACGTTGTCAGTTTGCATGAAATAAAAATTACCTCAACCCACCTCACATCATCACTTCTAATTTAAAATGTAGCAGTGTTAAAACTGAACCATGAACCGCATTACAGGTATGAGAGTGCTGGTGCAATTTTTAAAAATATATTCACTGTGGCCTCTGTGGCAACACAATATGACAAATCTAGCTTAAACAGAAAGCTAAAATGTCATAGGCCATCAACGCAATGTTCATTTATGGAAAAATAGTGATTCTGAATAATGTTGTCAACACAAGACTTGTCTTATATGAAATATTGAAGTTGGGGGAATATAATTCTAAAATAAATGTATGTAACATGACTTGTTGCTTTCAGTATATGTACAGTATGAGAAAAAGGTGTATAAATGTATTGCCACAAAATACCCCACATATATTTTTATTAATAAAGTTCTTGTTCTTGCAAAGCTAATGCATTAACCCCTGTGTGTCATATCTGATACAAACAGTTTTTTGTTTTGAGTTTTTCAGACATGTCATCTGTTGTATTTTTTTCTCCTTGAAAAATCTAAATAAATTGCACAACACATTTTAACCAATTTGAAAAAAGCCAGATGTAGAAAATATGATAGAAAATATGATAGAAAGTCATATATGGAAAATAAAATGTAATTATTTATTTTAAAAAATTTATAGGTATGCCAAATGTCTTGATGATGCTCAATCATCCAGGAAAGTAAATCTCCAAAAGTTGAATCTGTTCATCTGGACGTAGCGCTTTGTGGGAGAAACGTTTCGTCACTCATCCAAGTGACTTCTTCAGTCTCAGCTGACTGCAGGTTTCCCCAAACCTTATAAACAGTACATTTGCATAATGACTGAAACCAGCCCACTGAAGGAACAATGGGCTGTGAGGTCAGTTCCTTAATCATAATTATGCAAATTCTCATGAGCATTGAACAACAAGCACTGATCAATGGCCATGAGTACCATTCACAGAGAGTTGGGGAATGGCTGCAATCACAGCATTGTAAGATGGCGAAAGATGTACCCTTAGGCCCCCTCCTCGATTCAGAGATGGTCTTTCCCTTTTCACGTAAACGGCCTCCTTGACTCCGCGCTCAAACCAGCGTTCTTCCCTGTCCAGGATGTGTACATCCTCATCCTTGAAAGAGTGTCCACTGGCCTGTAGGTGTAAATAAACTGCAGAGTCCTGGCCTGACGAGGTTGCTCTTCTGTGTTGTGCCATCCGCTTCGCCAGAGGTTGTTTGGTTTCCCCGATGTATAAATCCTGGCAATCCTCCTGGCACTTAACAGCGTACACTATGTTACTCTGTTTGTGTCGGGGGACCCGATCCTTGGGTTGGACCAAATTTTGGCGCAGCGTGTTTTAGGGTTTAAAAGCCACAGAGACCCGGTGTTTAGAAAAATGTGTCTCAGCTGTTCCGATACTCCTGACACATACGAGATCACTACAGGTTTTCACTTAGTCAGCAGTTGTCCTTCTCTCCTGGATCGGCTGGTGCTTTGTCCCACTGAAAATGCTACTAACAACAAGTATGTCAAATGTTTGTCGGTGTAATAAATTCTACATTTTCAAAAAGAATAAATGTTTTCTAGCAATTAAATCATATTTCAAGCTTTAAGGGGTTAACCACTAACCCACAAAGTATTTTAGTTTAGTTAGAAGTAAACAACCAGACAATAATGAATCATCATTTCCTCCACAAGGTGGTTGTTATGTCCAAAGCCGGCCGCCTGCTATAATTCAAAAGGGAAAATATTTTAATTTCTTCATTTAAAATGAATCTCAGGGCTGCGGTTAAAACTGTATTGTTTCATGTTAGCTCTATTAACACTTGATCATTCATTTTCATCCATTCACAATAACAAAAATCAGTCACGTCACTTCACCAGACATGTATGTTTCACGAAGATCACAGTGAGGCTGCTTTTGGATAGTGTAGTGTGGTGACCGATTAACTCTACTGTGTGTAAAAGAGGATTGCATTCCTCCCATATGATGTTTGATGTTCTGCATGATGACACTGAGTGAGTACAGAAAAAACTATACACTATACCGGTCCCTAATTATTCATTTTTAAATTGAAAAAGATCCAGTTTACCGTCTTGTTGCACTCTTAAATGAAAATATAGTACAAATAAGCAATTGGAGTTAAAAACAAAATTATAGACAGAAATGTATTCTAAACTTTGAAATCATCAAAGTAGCCACCTTGGTAGCTATAACACCTGAAAACACCTGTCACATTCCTTCTACAAAAAAATCTAAATATTCTTTAGAAAGCTCCAAAAGTTGAATCTGTTCATCTGGACGTAGCGTTTTGTGGGAGAAACGTTTCGTCACTCATCCAAGTGGCTTCTTCAGTCTCAGCTGACTGCAGGTTTCCCCAAACCTTATAAACAGTACATTTGCATAATGACTGAAACCAGCCGACCGAAGGAACAATGGGCTGTGAGGTCAGTTCCTTAATCATAATTATGCAAATTCCCATGACCACTGATCAACAACCACTGACCAAAACCCACTGATCAAAGAACACTGATCAGTGGTCATGAGTACCATTCACAGAGAGTTGGGGAATGGCTGCAATCACAGCATTGTAAGATGGTGAAAGATGTACCCTTAGGCCCCCTCCTCGATTCAGAGATGGTCTTTCCCTTTTCACGTAAATGGCCTCCTTGACTCCGCGCTCAAACCAGCGTTCCTCCCTGTCCAGGATGTGTACATCCTCATCGTTGAAAGAGTGTCCACTGGCCTGTAGGTGTAAATAAACTGCAGAGTCCTGGCCTGATGAGGTAGCTCTTCTGTGTTGTGCCATCCGCTTCGCTAGAGGTTGTTTGGTTTCCCCGATGTATAAATCCTGGCAATCCTCCTGGCACTTAACAGCGTACACTATGTTACTCTGTTTGTGTCGGGGGACCCGATCCTTGGGGTGGACCAGTTTTTGGCGCAGCGTATTTTGGGGTTTAAAAGCCACAGAGACCCGGTGTTTAGAAAAAATGCGTCTCAACTGTTCCGATACTCCTGACACATATGGGATCACTACAGGTTTTCGCCTGGGCAGCGGTTGTCCTTCTCTCCTGGATCGGCTGGAGCTTTCTTTAGGTGCCTTCCCAGCTTTGACAAAAGTCCAGCTGGGATAACCACATTTACTCAGGGCCTTCTTGATGTGCTGTTCTTCTGCCTCCCTGGCCGCTGTGTCAGTGGGGATGGTGTTCGCTCTGTGTTGGAGCGTCCTGATGACACCCAGTTTGTGCTCCAGTGGATGATGAGAGTCAAACCTTAGATACTGATCCGTATGCGTAGGTTTACGGTACACGTTAGCCTTTAGATGTCCCCCATTACTGATGGAAATCTCACAGTCTAAGAAGGCTAACCTGCCACTTTTCATATCCTCCCTGGTGAATTTGATGTGTTGGTCCACCGAGTTAATGTGATCCGTGAAATGTAGTACGTCCTGAGATTTGATTTTCACCCAGGTGTCATCCACATATCTGAACCAATGGCTTGGTGGTGTTCCAGGGTAGGATAGCAAAGCCCTCTTTTCCACTTCTTCCATGTACAAATTGGCCACGATGGGTGAAACTGGGGAGCCCATGGCACACCCATGTTTCTGCCTGTAGAACTGACCCTTGTATGTGAAGTAGGTGGAATGAAGACACAGTTCCAAAAGCAAACACACTTGGTCGATGCTGAGAGTGGTCCTGTTGCTGAGGTTGGTGTCATCCTGTAATCTCTTACGGACTACCTCCAACACTTCCGTGACTGGGATGCAAGTGAAGAGAGATGTAACGTCGTACGAGACCATGGTTTCATCTTCCTCCATAATGACATCTCTCACCTTCTCAACAAAATCCAGGGTGTTCTGGATGTGGTGTTCAGAGCTGCCCACCAGCGGGTTGAGGATCGAAGCCAGAAACTTGCAGATCATGCAGACAATTGGTCTTAAAGGTGCACCCTGCTTATGTATTTTCGGTAAACCATACAGACTTGGTGTAGACTCCCCTGGGTACAGCCTGTGGTATGAGGTCCGGTCAATAGCCTTGTCTTGTTCTAACTGCTTCAGACAGTCTATGACCCTCTTCCTGTAGCCACTTCCTGGGTCTCGTTGGATGGCACAACACAGAAGAGCTACCTCATCAGGCCAGGACTCTGCAGTTTATTTACACCTACAGGCCAGTGGACACTCTTTCAACGATGAGGATGTACACATCCTGGACAGGGAAGAACGCTGGTTTGAGCGCGGAGTCAAGGAGGCCGTTTACGTGAAAAGGGAAAGACCATCTCTGAATCGAGGAGGGGGCCTAAGGGTACATCTTTCGCCATCTTACAATGCTGTGATTGCAGCCATTCCCCAACTCTCTGTGAATGGTACTCATGGCCATTGATCAGTGTTCTTTGATCAGTGGGTTTTGATCTGTGATTGTTGATCAATGGTCATGGGAATTTGCATAATTATGATTAAGGAACTGACCTCACAGCCCATTGTTCCTTCAGTGGGCTGGTTTCAGTCATTATGCAAATATACTGTTTATAAGGTTTGGGGAAACCTGCAGTCAGCTGAGACTGAAGAAGTCACTTGGATGAGTGACGAAACGTTTCTCCCACAAAACGCTACGTCCAGATGAACAGATTCAACTTTTGGAGATTTACTTTCCTGGATGATTGAGAATGCATCAAGACATTCCTTAGAAAGGTTTTTCCCATGCCTGTTGGAGAACTTCCCATGAATCTGTGACACTTATAGGTTGTTTTGCTTTCACTCTTCTATCCAGTTTATCCCAAACCAGCACGATGGGGTTTAAGTCTGGAGACTGTGCTGGCTACTCCATGTTTTCAAGCTTACCATCTTGTTCTTTTTACGTGCTGTTGTAGCTTGGACTTATGTTTGGGGTCATTATCTTGCTGTAGGATGAACCCCTGACTAACTAGGTGCATACCAGAGAGTATTGCGCTGCAGAATGCTGTGGTAGCTGTTTTGGTTCAGCTTGCTTTTGACTCTGTGCAATTCATCAACCATGGATCCAGCAAAACAGCCTCAGATCATCACACTACTTCCATGTTTGACAGTTGATGCCACACAGTGTGGAACCATGCAGGCGTAAAAAGATCCTGCATGATGAACCAAAGATTTCAAATGTTGATTCATCAGACTATAATCGTTCCTTCTGACATCTTAGCAGTGGCTTTGTGTTTACATCTTTGTGTGGAATTCATTTATCTGCTCTCATTTACTGTTTTTGCTGTTTTGTAGGTTGTTGAAATTAAAGCTTTAACCCGAGATTCTTGTGTTTCTGGCAAAGTACATTTATATTTAAAAATCAATTCTGGATTTTCATGAATCAATATTGCGTTATTCAAGCTAGAATCGCTTTTAATTGGAAAATTGATAATTGAATCCCAGTCCTAGTCGCTGCCCTGTGACGTTAGTATCGGTGTGTAATACGAACAATAGCAGTTTTTCTTTTCTATCTATCTAAATAGTGTTTTAGTTCAAGATTCAAGATTTGTATTTGCTATTTGCAAACAGGACCAACAGTCCATCCACACTGGAATTCTTGTGCAGAGCTCTCCAGGTCAAGTTACATTTTTACACGATAAAGACAAAGCAACAACAATAAAAGGAAAATAGAAATAAAACAAAGAATGGAGCAATCATAGTATTTACTATATACAAAAACAGTGCACAGAGAGGGTGGTAATACACTTCCTATTATTTGCACACATGATATTGCACATTTTTACAAATCTGTTTCAGCGAGTATATTGCACATTAGTCAGTGATTTAATCCTGTTGTACATTCAAAGCGAGGTGAGGTAGTGCTGTGTTACTTTAGGCTTTCAGTGGTTTTTTGTTTTGTTTTCCATCAGTCTGACAGTTGCAGGTAAGAGCTGTTGAAAAACCTTGTTCTGTGCGTGATGATGCTGTCCGCTCTGTTGTGTCTCAGACTGTACGTACAGCTTTTGTGTCTGAGCAGATGGTGAGCCTGATAAATATCATGACAATATTTATCAAATGTGAAGCGTCACCACTCACCAATGGCAGCTAACCTGACAAAGCTGTCAGGAGGATTAATTGTTTTCTCTTTGCAATATGTTTGATATTTGTAGTTTTGTGCACTTTTGGCCATAAAACAAAGTGCAAATTAACAGCTGATTGGAGAAAAGTATTGACCAACATTTTACATATTAATATGTAATTAATATTACATATTACAATGGAAAAATACCCACCAGCATGAGCAGGGGTCACTGACACTAAAAAAGATCCACCCCGGATGGATTTTGTTGGTTTGGTTTTCGATCTGCATGTCTCACAGCGAACACCATAGGGGAGCTTTTTTGCTTTTCCTATGTTTTGCTGAACTTGTTACGGTAACAGGAAGGACTCAAACGCAGGACTCGTGTGCTCAAAGGAAGAACAGAGGGTTCATTCACAAACACCAGGTGAAATGTGCGACAGTGACAAAGTGCTACATACAAGGGTGCAGGGATCAGGGCTCCAGGGAATCCGCAGGGAAAAGCAAGGGAACACTCTTACTCCTCTTCTGTCTCTCCTGGTGTCTCATCAGTCTTTCACTCCTCTCTCGCACCAGAATCTCTGTAAGGAACAAGGGCAGATCTAGGGTGTCTGTACACAAGGAAACGACGTGTTAACACAAGAAGAAAAACCAAGGGAACTAGATTAACAGTGTCCTAGCCAGGATTTCACTGACACAGGTCAAGCAACAATCCAGTGAAGAGCTGTCTCGCTTCTTCCCTTACGTAGAGGCCAGTTGATAAGATGGAGGTGTTACTCATCTGCCAGGTATGTAGGTCATAGGTGGGAGCCCACAATGAACTCCACCCAGGTGACAGAGGGAGAGTGAGAGGGGGAGAGGGGAAAGAGAGAAAACACAATAGCAGAATATTTCTCTGGCAGATCTGCTGGACTGTGACAGGACTTGACCGTTCAATAAACCAACTGGAATAGAACTCTGCTCTTCTTCTGTGATCTTTGAGTTTCTGATTTTAATTGGCATCAACTCCTTCTAACCTGAGCAAAGCTTGAACAAATTTTAAGAGTCCATGGAAGGAAGTTTTGTTCCTATGATCCTCTCTGCAGACTTTATGACTCTTTGCAGAGCCTTCCTCTCTATCTGTGTTGTGTTCCCACACCAGACAGTGATGCCTGCGGTGAGGATGCTCTAACCCAGTCCTCTGTAGGCCTGGGTGAGAGGGCAATGTTTCATGCTGGCTTTCCTGAGCAGCTGAATGAAATAAAGCCTTGCTGGGCTTTTTTCACTGTTTCTTTGGTGTTGAGAGTCCAGCTGAGGTCTGATGTAACCTGCAGTCCCAAGAATCTGTGGCCGTTGGCCCTCTCCACCTCTGTCCCTTTGATGATAAGAGGCTGCAGGGGAGGGGGGGGGTTATTCCTGAAGTCTAGTATTAATTCCTTGGTCTTGTCTGTGTTGAGGATGAGGTCGTTTTCCTTGCCATAGACAAGAACGTTGTCTACCAGAGCCCTGTACCCAGACTCCCCCTTGATGAGCCCTAGGATGGGGTGTCGTCAGCGTATTTGCTGATGATAGAGTTTTCCTGGTGGAGACAGTCATGGGTGTACAGAGTTAGGGTTTGCTCAACTGTCTGCATTACCCACTGATCGATTGGGGTGGTATGCAAACTGGAGGGGGTCTATCGTGTCTGGGACCATTTTTTTCTAGACACTTCATAGCGACTGGTGTGAGTGCCACTGTCCTGACGTCATTCAGGGTGGAAGTGTCAGGTCTTTTCGGAACTGGTATGATGATAGAGGATTTAAAAATACATGGTACTACTGCCTGGGATAGTGACAGGTTGACGATATCAGTGTACACAGCAGCTAGTTGTTCCCCACAGGACTTCAAAACTCTGGGAGGAACTCCATCGGGTCCCACAGACTTGTGGGGGTTCACCTTTTTCAGAGCTTTCAGGACCTGTGTGTGTGTCACCTGGAAGATAGTGTCTGTGGAGTCACGGGGGGTCTTTGAGGGTGTGTCTGTGTTTAATCTGTGAAACTTGGCATAGGAGGTGTTGAGGTTGTCTGGAAGGGTGGTGTCTCAGGGGTCAGTATTTGTTGTGGTTCCCCTGTAGTTTGAATTCCCTGCCACATGCTGCACGTGTTGTTGTGGAGGTAATAGCTGTTAAGTTTTTGTGAGTGGGCCCTCTTTGCTGCTCTGATGGACTTCTGCAGTTTGTAGCGGGCTCTCTTATACTCCGCCTCAGTCTCATTTGGAAACTGTTGGATGATGTCAGTATTTGAAGCTTTAACATGAACCATTGCAATGAATTTCTATGCTTTTTTTTTTTAAATAGCCATAAGGTCTTCTATTGATGTTCTCTACTTCCTGTGTGCTTTGCAGGTTGCAGAGGGAAAGAGCTAACAGGAGGAGGTTCGTTAAATCGTTAAACGACACGCTCATGTCTGAGTGAAAACAATGAAGAAAGACAGGTTACTTTAGATAGATATAGTGTGCATGTCTTTAAATTGTTACATCTTGCATAGGTTCAGTTAGATGCAGTCTGACCCACACAGCTGAAAGTGCTTATAACTTTCTATGCTAACAAAAGTTAACAAATGTTATTTAGGGCTTGAAAGTAAAACCAACTTTTTCCATTTGCCTTGTTCTTTTACATGTTTATAAATGCTGTTTATGAAAAATAGCTGCTGAACGCTTGTAAGGAGAACTCGGCTGCTAATATAAATGAGAAACTTTTTTTAAACTTCATTTTGTCAGCCAAATATCACAAAACAATATCAAACTGAAAGACATACAGACCATATGTAACTTAGTGTGTTGGAAGTAAGTAAAGAAAATGCATCACTGTTTCAAAAAACAAAATTCAATCTAAAAATGTGGATATTATAATTATTATTAAGACATAAGTTCTGTTTTCCAAGGTTAATGTCATGACTGTGTGCAGGCAGGCAGGAAGAGAGGACCCAAAATGCAGGACTCACGGAGGCAGAAGTAACTTAAAATACTCAGTTTTTTTTGTTCAGTTTCTTTCCAGCAATAAAACGAACTAAACTGGGAACACAGAACAAACTAAACAGGCAGGCAAACAGAACACACAGTGAAAGTGAGGGTACGACGCGACAGCGTGCAGGGGAAGACGCAGACACTAAATAATACAAGAGGTGAACAGAGCAAAGAGGAAACAGCTGGGAGACACGGCTGACGCTGATTACACTGACGAGACAGGGAGAGCACATAGCTGAATGCACTAACATAAGGCACAGACCTACAAAGTAAAACAGGAAGTACACGACAGACACAGAGATCCAGACAAGGCACAGAACTAAACAGACGCAGACTCATGAGCAGACATAATAACATCATGGACAGACAGAGGGAACAAAGAAAAGAGAGACCAGGGCAGGCACAGAACAGAAACCTAACAAATGGCAGATTTAATGGAAAACACAATGAGAATAAACAAGATCACAATAAAGAAATACAAAACACTGACTCACCAGACTCAGGACCACGACAGTTAAAAAGTATATAAGTGCCAGCTACAAGGAGAGATAGAGAGAGATATCAACAGCCTCACCATACATCCCCTAATGAGGCCCTGCACACCAGCATGGAGGCATACCTGAGTATCATGATATGAAGTTTGAGCTGTCTCTGAAATCATGGACTACTTTGATGTACTGAGACTGTACCTGTTTCCACTAAAATACAACCCACAGGGGACTTTTTTTAGACTGCTTATACTGAAAAATAGGACATTCCTGCAAAGCATGATGGGACAGAAACATTTGTGTGCACATGCTTAACAAGAAAAGTGAAGAAGTCAGGATGTGTGAATGATTTCAGTGAGCATAAAATAGTGAGCATAAAATTTACTGTTCTGAAACAGAAAATTGTAAAATTTTAGAGCATGTTGTATCTAAACAGGTTGTACTTACTTCAAACTTAATGTTTGATTATAATGTTTTATGAACAGTGCAACTCTGCTTTGTTCTGGATTTGCACCTATAACGAAATAAAGCCAGTTTGTGCTAGAAGAATTTTATTATCCATTCATAAAAAAAGTGGTTTTAACTCAAAATATGTGTTTGAGGAAGAAATAAAACAACAACATCATGCTGATCAGTTGACGACCACAGATCATCATATAGTGAAGAAGCTTCTCCTATGCTGCCATCTAGTGTTGACATTGCTGCAGATGATGAGGAGAATTAACATCATCTGCAGACTTCTCTTTAAAACTCCAGCATCTGTGCGTGTCTGACTGATCAAGTTTGTAGATACTTACACAGCTGTTGGAAAAGTTTGTTGCTGAACTGCAGAGCTCCTTCAGTGACAGACTGCTGCATCCTAGATACATGATGGAGCATTTCCACAGGTCCTTCCTCCCTGCAGCTGTCAGACTGTACAATCAGAACTGCTCTCAACAAACATAGATGTTGATATCAGCACTGTAACTTGCACTAATCAACCGAACAACTACTACTGTTATAACTTGCATATTACTTTCCCTAGTTTATAACTAACTTATTGGAAGTTGAATGTCTACTTTTTAATATACAGTTACACCACACAATCTGTACTTTTCTAAATATTCTGAATATTCTTAACTATTTAAACATCTTTCAGTATCCTGCTCTGTTTGTACACTACAACGTGGGTTTGCCACTTATCTGTACTCTAATTTTAATAACTATACAGTACTCTGCTTTGGTAACTAATGTCCATGATGTAAAAATTAAAAAATTGTGTTTCTGTTCTGTTTGTATATGTGGTTTTTGTTTTTGTTTTGTTTTGGGTTTTTTTTGCTGCTGTTCCAACCAAATTTCCCCATGTGGGACAATTAAAGGATTATTCTATTCTATTCTTGTACTCTTGTGCTCTTTATTCATTACAGTGAAGATAAGCCTCGAGGGATCTGTCTTTTAAGAAAATTTTGCTTCAAGAGCCGTTGCTCACGTTAAACAAACTACTATTAGATCTACTCTTATACACCAGAATTTCCATAATTAAACTAGAAAAATTTGCATTTCCTGCGAAAATGCAGTGTGGATGCTTTAAAGCTGAAGCTTTCTGCTGAAACTAGCTGAAAAAGCTGAAAAGTTGCAGAAATTGTAAAAACTTTGCAGAAGCAAAGGAACTTTGCTAAAATGTAGTAACTTAGCAGAACTGCAATATCTTAGAGGAAACATAATACTTGGCAGAAATACAATAGCATAGCAGAACTTAGCAGAAATATTGTAACTTACCAGAAACACGATAACTTGTCAAAAATACAAGAATTTAGGAGAAATAGTATAAGATAACAGAAAGAATATATTTAGCCAAACATTCTTAAACATTACAGAAATACTATGATTTAGAGAAACAGTACAACATAGCAGAAATGCTGTAATTTGACAGAAATACTATATTTGGCAGAAATACTATATTTAGCACAAATCTTATAAAATAGCAGAAATGCTGTATTTAGCACAAATACTGAAAAGCAGCAGAAATGCTATGACTTAGCACAATAGTAATAACTTAAATAGAAAAATTGGAAAAGCAAAATGGTCAGCTGAAAAAATCCTGAACATGCTAAGGGTCCCTCAAATGTAATTGTTAAATGAAAAGAAAATCAGCAAAAAAAAGTATAACAGTCACACAATCACAAATATGGACACATATTGAAACACACATGCACAGAGAGACACACACAGGACCAAATTCAGTCAACCAGTCTAAATATATTGAATTTAAATCATACAATAAGATGCTCCCATAAAAACTCTCTCTCGCCCTCCCTTTCTCTCTCTCTCTGTCTCACACACACACACACACACACACACACACACACATACACACACACAGCAGCAGCAGCAGCAGAAAGTGAACAGGGGCTGTTAACAGCATGTTTCTAGGTCAGTCAAACAGCTGTGACCTTCTCAATTTGAATCCACCAATCAGAGAGGCTGTGTGCTTTTCCCGCCAAAACTGGTGCACCAAGTGCAGGCTTTTACACATGCAGCACAGAGAGAGACAGGATTTTGCAGTCTATTTCTCATAGTGAGAATTCCCTCAAACAAACAGCCATAAATTTCTAACCGTAGGGGCTAAAACAGTCATTCTTAGACCGTTTTATTCAGAAGACATAGAGGAATCTTGAAATGCTGACCATTTAAAATAAAAATATGAAATATTAGAGATATATGACATAGATGATTGGTGGGCTTAGAAGCCACGAAGGTCCCAATATGCAAATTTAAATGTGCCAGGACTCAGATATGATTGGCTGGCTGGGAAGCCATGAAGGTCCCAATATGCAAATTTGAATGTGCCAGGACTCAGATATGATTGGCTGGCTGGGAAGCCATGAATGCCCCAATATGCAAATTTAAATGTGCCAGGACTCAGATATGATTGGCTGGCTGAGAAGCCATGAAGATCCCAATATGCAAATTTGAGTGTGCCAGGACTCAGATATGATTGGCTGGCTGGGAAGCCGTCCAGGTCCTGATATGTAAATTTGAATATTAGGACTGACTCCCTGGGGACCTGGCAGAAATATATAGAAATACAATGATTACCCAGAAATACTGCATTTAGTAGAAATACTATGTTTTAGCACAAATACTATAAAATGGCAGAAATACTATAATTAAGCAGAAATATTATATTAAGTACAAATCCTATAAAATAGCAGAAATAGTATGATTTAGCAGAAATGCTGTATTTAGCACAAATACTGAAAAGCAGCACAAATGCTATGACTTAACACAATAGTAATAACTTAAATAGAAAAATTGGAAAAGCAAAATGGACAGCTGCAAAAAGTCCCACAAGCACAGAGAGACACACACAGGATCAAATTCAGTCAACCAGTCTAAATATATTGAATTTAAATCATACAATAAGATGCTCCCATAAAAACTCTCTCTCGCCCTCTCTCTCTCTCTCTCACACACACACACACACACACACACACACACACACACACACACAGGGAGAGAAATCAAGTTTCTAGGTCAGTCAAGCAGCCTGGGAGCTGCTAAATTTGAATCCACCAATCAGAGAGGCTGTGTACTTTTTCCCGCCAAAACAGGTGCAGCCGTTTTACACACACAGAGCACAGAGACAGGATTTCTGCAGTGAATTTCTCATAGTGAGGATTCCTCTCAAACAAATGGCCATAATTTCCTAACCGTAGGGGCTAGAACAGTCATTCTTACACCGTTTTGTTCAGAAGAGATGGGGGAATCTTAAAGTGTTGACAATTTATCATTAAAATATGAATTATTGAAGATATTTGACTTCTAATGCACCATAACTGAGTAGAGGCAAGCGAAATCTGCCTTGACTTGCCCTCAAACAACGCATTCTAACTCTAAATCTATTTGGAGTATCAATATCATTCTTTCACTGTAAGAGACAGCAGGCTTTGGTGAACAGTCATGGAAATTTTCAGGTCTCTGTGGAAATCCAACAAAAAGTTATGACGAGAGAAAAAAGTGGTTCATTTCCAGAGTTTGAAATCTGAAGAAATCTGAGCGAAGGACGAATTTCCTACCCTCAAACAAGTCTAACTCATTTCAGAACGGTAATAGGTGAGAAAAAAATTCTTGAATTGTGAGCGTCGGAGTGTCTGAAGATATACGGGACAAGCCTCATGTCGTAACTTTGCTTCGTTAAGGAGATATGACGATTCGAATATGCCTCTCATTACAGAAATCAAGCTGTGATTTTGAACAAGCTCTCCATTGACTTTCTATGGAGAGTTTTGCGACTTTGTGTTGGTCTGAGGAGATTTGCCAAAATTCTATAAATCTCACAACAATGATGGTGACATTTTCGGAAAGCCAGCAAAAATACCTACGTTTTGATGTATAATTTGTGGAAGTTGAGTGCAAATTGAGCAAGTAGCAAGAAGTTGTTCGGACATGAAGAGAAGACTGCAAAACCTACAGTGGCACACTTAGAACCAACTGCATAGCAACCATAACAACGCATGTATTTTGTGAAAAATCACAAAATGAAACTCAAAACTTAAAGAGGATAAGATGAAAACTGTAACAGATATGAAAAAGCTGATTTATACCTGAATAGCCCAATAATTTGAGAACATTTTAAAGTTTGAATGGTTGTTCTACGTGAAAGTAGGAAAAGTAGTTAAGTTTCAAAAATAGCAAGTTTTAGCAGAATTTGGAAGTTTCCATTCATTTCAATGGGACAAAAAATGCATAAAAAGCTTAATATTTTAAAAAGTATAACAGCAAAAATACCAAAAGATATAGCGCACATTAGCAGAAATAGCAGAATAGTTTAAAATTTGAACGGTGAAAATCGGCTGAAAATTGTGGAAGTAGATCCACGGCGAAAAACGTACGGAAGCAACTTGAAGAATAACTAGAAAAATTTGCATTTCCTGCGAAAATGCAGTGTGGATGCTGTAATGCTGAAGCTGTCTGCTGAAACTAGCAGAAAAAGCTGAAAAGTTGCAGAATTTGTAAAAACTTTGCAGAAGCAAAGGAACTTTGCTAAAATGTAGTAACTTAGCAGAACTGCAATATCTTAGAGGAAACATAATACTTGGCAGAAATACAATAGCATAGCAGAACTTAGCAGAAATATTGTAACTTACCAGAAACACGATAACTTCTCAAAAATACAAGAATTTAGGAGAAATAGTATAAGATAACAGAAAGAATATATTTAGCCAAACATTCTTAAACATTACAGAAATACTATGATTTAGAAAAACAGTACAACATAGCAGAAATGCTGCGATTTACCAGAGACACTGTAATTTACTATTAATATTGAATTTTTTTTAAAAAATACTATGTTTTAGCACAAATACTGTAATTTGACAGAAATACTATCATTCGGCAGAAATACTATGTTTCAGCAGAAATACTCTGGTTTAGCACAAATATTATAACATAGCAGTAATACAATTATATAGCAGAAATGCTATATTTAGAAAGAAAAATATAATATAGTAGAAATACTATGATTAGCAGAAATACTGTAATCAGCACATATACTGTAACATGACAGAAATTCTCCACTTAGTAGTAATACTAAATAAAAAATGTATGATTGGCAAAAAACCTAATTGGCAAATACTATGATTTAGCAGAAATACTATGATTGAGCAGAGTACTAAGATGTAGTAAAAGTACTTTGATTTAACAGAAATACAATTATGGAGGAGTAATACTTTAAAATGGGAGAAATATTGATACACACACACATACACAGAGCCTAAAGGGAACAGTATTTGTGCCATGGAGTGTTAACAAGAATCTGAGGTCCATATTAGAAAAGCTGCTAAAATCATAAAAGTTTGCAGAATTGTAATAAATGATGAATATGAATTAGTGGTCTGTGATAGTGTATTAATTTGTAGGGAAAAAAACATGTTGCCCAAGGTGTAATTGAACCCACGACCTTTGGGTTGCAGACCTGTGTCATTACCAACTGCGCCACTGGGAAAGAGAGCGAGCGCCTGGAAAACAGGGTGATGAGCAGTCAGAATTAGATTGCGGTGAGAGGCGAAAACGCTGTTTTTTGGAGTTACAAAACGTCGTGTAACTCAAAACTAGGTGGACTAGAAGCATAATTCTTGTACTGGGTGAATCAGCGTACTTTCGTGTACTTTGACTGTGATTTGCATTGCTCTTTGTACATCTGTCGCTGAGATATGACGAGAGAAGAAAGGGCAGACCTCAGATATGATTGGCTGGCTGGGAAGCCGTGCAGGCCCTGATATGTAAATTTTATATGTATCAGTCCTCACAGAGGATTAGCTGCCTGGGGACCTGGCAGAAATATATACAAATAGTATGATTAAGCATAAATACTACATTTAGTAGAATACTATGTTTTAGCACAAATACTATAAAATGGCAGAAATACTATAATTAAGCAGAAATACTATATTTGGCAGAAACACTATATTTAGTACAAATCTTATGAAATAGCAGAAATAGTATGATTTAGCAGAAATGCTGTATTTGCAAATCTCATAAAATAGCAGAAATAGTATGATTTAGCAGAAATGCTGTATTTAGCACAAATACTGAAAGCAGCAGAAATGCTATGACTTAGCACAACAGTAATAACTTATAGAAAAATTGGAAAAGCAAAATGGACAGCTGGAAAAATCCTGAACATGCTAAGGGTCCCTCAAATCTAATTGTTAATTGAAAAAAAAAAAATCAGCAAAAAAAGTATAACAGTCACACAATCACAAATATGGGCACATATGGAAACACACATGCACAGAGAGACACACACAGGACCAAATTCAGTCAACCAGTCTAAATATATTGAATTTAAGTGATATAATAAGATGCTCCCATCAAAAGGCTCTCTCTCGCTCTCTTCTCTCTCTCTCCACACACACACACACCACACACACACACACACACACACACACACACAGAGCCTAAAGGGAACAGTATTTGTGCCATGGAGTGTTAACAAGAATCTGAGGTCCATATTACAAAAGCTGCTAAAATCATAAAAGTTGCAGAATTGTAATAAATGATGAATATGAATTAGTGGTCTGTGATAGTGTATTAATTTGTAGGGAAAAAACACATGTTGCCCAAGGTGTAATTGAACCCACGACCTTTGGGTTGCAGACCTGTGTCATTACCAACTGCGCCACTGGGAAAGAGAGCGAGCGCCTGGAAAACAGGGTGATGAGCAGTCAGAATCAGATTGCGGTGAGAGGCGAAAAACGCCGTTTTTTGCAGTTACAAAACGTCGTGTAACTCAAAACTAGGTGGACTAGAAGCATAATTCTTGTACTGGGTGAATCAGCGTACTTTCGTGTACTTTGACTGTGATTTGCATTGCTCTTTGTACATCTGTCGCTGAGATATGACGAGAGAAGAAAGGGCAGACCCCAGATATGATTGGCTGGCTGGGAAGCCGTGCAGGCCCTGATATGTATTTGTATGTATCAGTCCTCACAGAGGATTAGCTGCCTGGGGACCTGGCAGAAATATATAGAAATAGTATGATTAAGCATAAATACTACATTTTTTAGAAAAACTATATTAAGCACAAATCCTATAAAAAGCAGAAATACTATATTAAGCAATATAAATATCCTCTAAAAATCCTATAAAAAGCAGTAAAACTGTACTATGATTTGGTAGAAAAACCCTAATTAATCAAAAATACTAAATTTGGCAGAAATAGCAGAAACACTATATTTAGCACAAATCTTATGAAATAGCAGAAAGAGTATGATTTAGCAGAAATGCTGTATTTAGCACAAATCTATAAAATAGCAGACATAGTATGATTTTGCAGAAATGCTGTATTTAGCACAAATACTGAAAAGCAGCAGAAATGCTATGACTCAACACAATAGTAATAACTTAAATAGAAAAATGGAAAAGCAAAATGGACAGCTGAAAGAATCCTGAACATGCTAAGGGTCCCTCAAATGTAATTGTTAAATGAAAAAAATCAGCAAAAAAAAGTATAACAGTGACACAATCACAAATATGGACACATATGGAAACACACATGCACAGAGAGACACACACAGGATCAAATTCAGTCAACCAGTCTAAATATATTGAATTTAAATCATATAATAAGATGCTCCCATAAAAACTCTCTCTCGCCCTCCCTTTCTCTCTCTCTCTGTCACACACACACACACACACACACACACACACACACACAGGGAGAGACAAGCAAGTTTCTAGGTCAGTCAAGCAGCCTGGGAGCTGCTAAATTTGAATCCACCAATCAGAGAGGCTGTGTACTTTTTCCCGCCAAAACAGGTGCAGCCGTTTTTACACACACAGAGCACAGAGACAGGATTTCTGCAGTGTATTTCTCATAGTGAGGATTCCTCTCAAACAAATGGCCATAATTTCCTAACCGTAGGGGCTAGAACGGCCATTCTTACACCGTTTTGTTCAGAAGAGATGGGGGAATCTTAAAGTGTTGACACTTTATCATTAAAATATGAATTATTAAAGATATTTGACTTCTAATTCACCATAACTGAGTAGAGGCGAAGCAAAAACTGCCTTGACCTGCCCTCAAACAACGCTTTCTAACTCTAAATCTATTTGGAGTATCGATATAATTCTTTCACCGTAAGAGACAGCAGGCTTTGGTGAACAGTCATGGAAATTTTCAGGTCTCTGTGGAAATCTATCAAAAAGATATGACGAGAGAAAAAAGTGGTTCATTTCCAGAGTTTGAAAGCTGAAGAAATCTGAGCGAAGGACAAATTTCCTACCCTCAAACAAGTCTAACTCATTTCAGAACGGTAATAGGTGAGAAAAAAATTCTTGAATTGTGAGCGTCAGGAGTGTCTGAAGATATACGGGGACAAGCCTCATGTTTTAACTTCGCTTCGTTAAGGAGATATGACGATTCGAATATGCCTCTCGTTAGAGAAATCAAGCGATGATTTTGAACAAACTCTCCATTGATTTTCTATGGAGAGTTTTCTGACTTTGTGTTGGTCTGAGGAGATTTGCCAAAATTCTATAAATCTCACAACAATGATAGTGACATTTTCTGAAAGCCAGCAAAAATACCTACGTTTTGATGTATAATTTGTGTGGGTTGAGTGAAAATTGAGCGAGTAGCAAGAAGTTGTTCGGACATGAAGAGAAATTGCCAAAGGTACAGTGGCTCACTTAGAACCAACTGCATAGCAACCATAACAACGCATGTATTTTGTGAAAAATCACAAAGATGAAACTCAAAACTTAAAGAGGGATAAGATGAAAACGGTAACAGATATGAAAAAGCTGATCATTCATGAATAGCCCAATAATTTGTGAACATTTTAAAATTTGAATGGTTGTTCTAGGCGAAAGTATGAGAAAGTAGTTAAGTTTCAAAAAAGAGTAAGTTTAGCAGAATTGCGGAAGTTTCCCATTCATTTCAATGGGACAAATTAAAGGAAAAAAGCTTAATATTTTAAAAAGTATAAGAGCAGAAAATAGCAAAAGTCATAGCAGAATTAGCAAAATAGCAGAATAGTTTAAAATTTGAACGGTGAAACTCGGCTGAAAATTGTGGAAGTAGTTAACGGACGAAAAACGTACGGAAGCCACTTGAAGAATAATAATAACTAGAAAAATTTGCATTTCCTGCGAAAATGCAGTGTGGATGCTGGAACGCTGAAGCTGTCAGCTGAAACTAGCTGAAAAGCTGAAAAGTTGCAGAAGTTGTAAAACCTTTGCAAAAAATTGTAATAACTTTGCAGAAGCATAAGAACTTAGCAAAATGTAATTACTTAGCAGAACTGCAATAACGTAAAGAAAACATAATACTTGGCAGAAATACAATAACATAGCAGAACTTAGCAGCAGAAATTAGAATAAATATTGTAACTTAGCAGAAACAAGATAACTTTTCAGAAATACAGGATTTTAGCAAACATGGTACAAGATTACATAGATACTTTATTTAAACAAAAATACCTAAACATTGCACAAATACTGTGATTTAGGACAAATACTACAACATAGCAGAAATGCTGTAATTCAGCAAATATATTATGCTATGGCACAAATAGAAAGAATATGCTCAAATACTATGATTTTGCTCAAATAATATGATTAAGCAATAATACTAAGATTTAGCAGAAATACTGTATTTAGCACAAACACCGAAAAGTAGCAGAAATACTGTAATTAGCATAATAGTAATAACTTGCACAATACAAATATGGACATGGTAAATGGCCTGTATTTATATAGCGCTTTTATGGTCCCTAAGGACCCCAAAGCTCTTTACATATCCAGTCATTCACCCATTCACACACTGGTGATGGCAAGCTACGTTGTAGCCACAGCCACCCTGGGCCGCACTGACAGAGGCGAAGCTGCTGGACATTGGCGCCACCGGGCCCTCTGACCACCACCAGTAGACAACGAGTGAAGTGTCTTGTCCAAAGACACAACGACCGAGACTGTCCGAGCCGGGCCTCGAACCGGTAACCTTCCGATTACAAGGCGAACTCCCAACTTTTGAGCCACAATCGCCCTCATATATGGAAACAAACATGCACAGAGACACACACAGGATCCAATTCAATCAACCAGTGTAAATATATTGATTTTAAATCACACAATAAGATACACCCATAAAAAGGCTCTCTATCTCTCTCTCTCTGTCATACAGACACACACACACACACACACACCACACACACACACACACACACACACACGCAGCAGCAGCAGAAGCAAGTGAACAAACAGGGGCTGTACATACAGTGTTTCCTGTATGTTTCTAGGTGGGTCAAAAAGCCTGGAGCTGCTTAATTTGAATCCACCAATCAGAAAGGCTATGTACTTTTTCCCGCCAAAACAGGTGCACCTGTTTTTACACACGCAGCACAGAGACAGGATTTGTGCAGTCTATTTTTCATAGTGAGGACTCCTCTCAAACAAATGGCTATAATTTCCTTACCAGCTGCCCCACTGGGAAAGACAGTGAGCTCTTGGGAAACGGGGTGACGAGCAGTCAGAATTAGATCGCGGTGAGAGGCAAAGAGCGCCGTTTTTTGGAGTTACAAAACGTCGTGTAACTCCAAAACTAGGTGGACTAGAAGCATAATTCTTGTACTGGGTGAATCAGCGGACTTTGGTGTACTTTGACTGCGATTTTCATTACTCTTTGTACATCCGTCGCTGAGATATGACGAGAGAAGAAACGGCAGACCTCAGATATGATTGGCTGGCTGGGAAGCTGGCAGAAATATATAGTAATAGTGTGATTAAGCATAAATACTACATTTAGCAGAAATACTGTATTAAGCACAAACCTATAAAAAGCAGAAATACTATATTAAGCACAAATCCTATAAAAAGCAGAAATACTATATTAAGCAATATAAAAATCCTATAAAAATGGTATAAAAAGCAAAAATACTGTAATATGATTTGGTAGAAAAACTATAATTAATCAGAAATACTATATTTGGCAGAAATACTGTAATCAGCACATATACTGTAACATGACAGAAATTCCTCCACTTAATAGTAATACTATAACATAACACAAATGTTATGATGAGTTGAGCGGCTGGTACTCTGGTGCAGTCAGCACAATCTGGAGCTGAACACTCTTAAAACTGTAGAGATGACAGTGGACTTCAGGAGACATCCCTCAACTCTGCCCCCCTCATCATATCAGACAGCCCTGTGTCGACTGTGGAGATCTTCAAGTTGCTGGGTACCACCATCTCCCAGGACCTGAAGTGGGAGACCAACATCACCTCCATCCTCAAAAAGACCCAGCAGAGGATGTACTTCCTGAGACAACTGGGGAAGTACAGTCTTCCACAGGAGCTGCTGATCCAGTTCTACACTGCAGTCATTGAGTCTGTCCTGTGCTCCTCCATCACAGTCTGGTATGGTGCAGCCACTAAACAGGACAGGTGCAGACTGCAGCGGACTGTACGGGCAGCAGAAAGGATCATCGGCGCCCCCTGCCCTCCATCCAGGATCTGTACCTCTCAAGAACCAGGAAACGGGCAGGGAAAATCATCACAGACCCCTCACACCCTGGACACAGACTTTTTGATCTGCTGCCCTCTGGCAGACGGTACAGAAGCCTGCAGACCAGGACCACCCGACACAGGAACAGTTTCTTTCCCCTCGCCATCTCCCTTCTAAACAGTTGAACTGTCACACTGCTCCCACTGCCAGACTGCAACTGCACCTTATGTACATTCTGTAGTATTCATTCCACCTCATTTCATTTCTGTATTTTATGTATATACGTTTAGATTAGTTATTTGTAGTTGGGTTACACAGCTTTGTGTATGTATGTGTATGCATGTGTAATGTATATATAGATACGTGTGTGTGTGGGTGCGTGTGTGTGTGTGTGTGTGTGAGATTTACATTGCTGTGCTCGAGAGCCACCATCTACTGGAACCAAATTCCTTGTATTTGTCTGCACATATACTTGGCCAATAAACACGATTCTGATGATTTGGCACAAAAACCATGATTTGGCAAAATACTATAATTTAGCAGAAATACTATGATTGAGCAGAAGTACTAAGATGTAGTAAAAGTACTTTGATTTAAGAGAAATACAATTATGGAGGAGTAATACTTTAAAATGGGAGAAATATTGATACACACACACATTCACAGAGCCTAAAGGGAAGAGTATTTGTGCCATGGAGTGTTAAGAAGAATGTGAGGTCCATATTAGAAAAGCTGGTAAAAAGTTTTGAGAATTGTAATAAATGATGAATATGAATTAGTGGTCTGTGATAGTGTATTAATTTGTAGGGAAAAAAACATGTTGTCTAAGGTGGAGTTGAACCCACGACCTTTAGGTTGCAGACCTGTGTTATTACCAGCTGCCCCACTGGGAAAGACAGTGAGCACTTGGGAAACAGGGTGATGAGCAGTCAGAATTAGATCGCGGTGTGAGGCAAAGAGCGCCGTTTTTTGGAGTTACAAAACGTCGTGTAACTCCAAAACTAGGTGGACTAGGAGCATAATTCTTGTACTGGGTGAATCAGCGGACTTTGGTGTACTTTGACTGCGATTTTCGTTACTCTTTGTACATCCGTCGCTGAGATATGACGAGAGAAGAAACTGCAGACCTCAGATATGATTGGCTGGCTGGGAAGCTGGCAGAAATATATAGTAATAGTGTGATTAAGCATAAATACTACATTTAGCAGAAATACTGTATTAAGCACAAATCCTATAAAAAGCAGAAATACTATATTAAGCACAAATCCTATAAAAAGCAGAAATACTATATTAAGCAATATAAAAATCCTATAAAAATGGTATAAAAAGCAAAAATACTGTAATATGATTTGGTAGAAAAACTATAATTAATCAGAAATACTATATTTAGCACAAATCTTATAAAATAGCAGAAATAGTATGATTCAGCACAATAGTAATAACTTAAACAGAAAAATTGGAAAAGCAAAATGGACAGCTGAAAAAATGCTGAACATGCTAAGGGTCCTTCAAATGTACTTGTTAAATGAAAAAAAACTCAGCAAAAAAAGTGTAACAGTCACACAATCACAAATATGGAAACATATGGAAACACACATGCACAGAGAGACACACACAGGATCAAATTCAGTCAACCAGTCTAAATATATTGAATTTAAATCATACAATAAGATGCTCCCATAAAAACTCTGTCTCGCCCTCTCTTTCTCTCTCTCTGTCACACACACACACACACACACACACACACACACACACACACACAGGGAGAGAGAAGTAAGTTTCTAGCTCAGTCAAGCTGCCTGGGAGCTGCTGAATTTGAATCCAGCAATCAGAGAGGCTGTATACTTTTTCCCGCCAAAACAGGTGCAGCCGTTTTTACACACACAGAGCACAGAGACAGGATTTCTGCAGTGAATTTCTCATAGTGAGGATTCCTCTCAAACAAATGGCCATAATTTCCTAACCGTAGGGGCTAGAACGGTCATTCTTACACCGTTTTGTTCAGAAGAGATCAGGGAATCTTAAAGTGTTAGCAATTTATCATTAAAATATGAATTATTAAAGATATTTGACTTCTAATGCACCATAACTGAGTAGAGCAAAGCAAAAACTGCCTTGACTTGCCCTCAAACAACGCTTTCTAACTCTAAATCTATTTGGAGTATCAATATCATTTTTTCACCGTAAGAGACAGCAGGCTTTGGTGAACAATCTTGGAAATTTTCAGGTCTCTGTTGATATCCGTTAAAAAGATATGACGAGAGAAAAAAGTGGATCATTTCCAGAGTTTGAAATCTGAAGAAATCTGAGCGAAGGACGAATTTCCTACCCTCAAACAAGTCTAACTCATTTCAGAACGGTAATAGGTGAGAAAGAAATTCTTGAATTGTGAGCGTCAGGAGTGTCTGAAGATATACTGGGACAAGCCTCATGTTTTAACTTCGCTTCGTTAAGGAGATATGACGATTCGAATATGCCTCTCATTACAGAAATCAAGCGGTGATTTTGAACAAGCTCTCCATTGACTTTCTATGGGGATTTTTGAGACTTTGTGTTGGTCTGAGGAGATTTGCCAAAATTCTATAAATCTCACAACAATGATGGTGACATTTTCTGAAAGCCAGCAAAAATACCTACGTTTTGATGTATAATTTGTGGAAGTTGAGTGAAAATTGAGCAAGTAGCAAGAAGTTGTTCGGACATGAAGAGAAGACTGCAAAACCTTCAGTGGCACACTGGAAGCCAAGTGCATAGCAACCATAACAACGCATGTATTTTGTGAAAAATCACAATTTTGCAACTCAAAACTTTAAGAGGCATAAAAGTAAAACGGTAAAAGATTTGAAAAAGCTGATTTATTCCTGAATAGCCCAATAATTTGAGAACATTTTAAAGTTTGAATGGTTGTTCTACGTGAAAGTAGGAAAAAGTAGTTAAGTTTCAAAAACAAGCAAGTTTTAGCAGAATTGCGGAAGTTTCCCATTCATTTCAATGGGACAAATTAAAGGAAAAAAGCTTAATATTTTAAAAAGTATAACAGTATAAAATACCAAAAGATATAGCCGGAAAGAGCAAAAATAGCAGAATAGTTTAAAATTTGAACGGTGAAAATAGCACAAAAATTGTTAAAGTAGTTAAAGGCCAAAAAGTGTACGGAAGCAACAAGAATAAAGTATAAAGAATAAAGAGAAACAGGAACTCAATAGTGTGGATGCTTAAAGCATCCACACAATAAAGAGAAACAGGAAAACAATAGTGTGGATGCCTTAAAGCATCCACACAATAATAATAAAGTATAAAGAATAAAGAGAAACAGGAACTCAATAGTGTGGATGCCTCCAGCATCCACACAATAATAATAATAATAAAGAATAAAGAGAAACAGGAAAACAATAGTGTGGATGCCTTAAAGCATCCACACAATAAAGAATAAAGAGAAACAGGAACTCAATAGTGTGGATGCCTCCAGCATCCACACAATAAAGAATAAAGAGAAACAGGAACTCAATAGTGTGGATGCCTCCAGCATCCACACAACTAGAAAGCGAAAATTTCAGAAGAAATTTTATGTGTGCCTATGCCGCTGCTAATCACTGTAGTTGCCATTCATACGGCTACAGACAGCAAAACTCAGAAGAGCAGCCATTCTCCACCATGAACTATGGTAAAAACAAACACCGCTCACGCTTCACAGATGACAGCTTACAGTTTTGTGTAAAGATGAAGTTACTTCGTACAGCGCCGATTTGCAGACGCTGTGCACACAGGTTCATGAGCAGAAGTCCCATTGTACCACGGCAGACCCGACAATGTTTGCATGAACACGCTTTGAAGCATTACATTATAGACCACTTTTCACACATGCATTCACTTTTTGTTTTTTGTTATTTCTACACAGTGTTCTGAATTATGAACAATGGTCTACAGCCAATCTTGTGTATTATTATACAAACTTTGGTTGTGAGATTCAGATAACTATTTAATAAAAGCTAAATATTTTATATGAGAGTAAGAAAGAAAAGTATATCTTTATGTCCACCTTTCTCTGTTAATGCCCTACCTGGCCCCCTGGCAAAAGCTTTGCTAGATCCGCCCCTGCACAGTTACCAGCTGTCAGCTACACAAAAAAAGGAGCTTGGTGTTTACAGGGAGTGCAGAATTATTAGGCAAATCAGTATTTTGTCCACATCATCCTCTTCATGCATGTTGTCTTACTCCAAGCTGTATAGGCTCGAAAGCCTACTACCAATTAAGCATATTAGGTGATGTGCATCTCTGTAATGAGAAGGGGTGTGGTCTAATGACATCAACACCCTATATCAGGTGTGCATAATTATTAGGCAACCTCCTTTCCTTTGGCAAAATGGGTCAAAAGGACTTGACAGGCTCAGAAAAGTCAAAAATAGTGAGATATCTTGCAGAGGGATGCAGCAGTCTTAAAATTGCAAAGCTTCTGAAGCGTGATCATCGAACAATCAAGCGTTTCATTCAAAATAGTCAACAGGGTCGCAAGAAGCGGGTGGAAAAACCAAGGCGCAAAATAACTGCCCATGAACTGAGAAAAGTCAAGCGTGCAGCTGCCAAGATGCCACTTACCACCAGTTTGGCCATATTTCAGAGCTGCAACATCACTGGAGTGCCCAAAAGCACAAGGTGTGCAATACTCAGAGACACGGCCAAGGTAAGAAAGGCTGAAAGACGACCACCACTGAACAAGACACACAAGCTGAAACGTCAAGACTGGGCCAAGAAATATCTCAAGACTGATTTTTCTAAGGTTTTATGGACTGATGAAATGAGAGTGAGTCTTGATGGGCCAGATGGATGGGCCCGTGGCTGGATTGGTAAAGGGCAGAGAGCTCCAGTCCCACTCAGACGCCAGCAAGGTGGAGGTGGAGTACTGGTTTGGGCTGGTATCATCAAAGATGAGCTTGTGGGGCCTTTTCGGGTTGAGGATGGAGTCAAGCTCAACTCCCAGTCCTACTGCCAGTTTCTGGAAGACACCTTCTTCAAGCAGTGGTACAGGAAGAAGTCTGCATCCTTCAAGAAAAACATGATTTTCATGCAGGACAATGCTCCATCACACGCGTCCAAGTACTCCACAGCGTGGCTGGCAAGAAAGGGTATAAAAGAAGGAAAAACTAATGACATGGCCTCCTTGTTCACCTGATCTGAACCCCATTGAGAACCTGTGGTCCATCATCAAATGTGAGATTTACAAGGAGGGAAAACAGTACACCTCTCTGAACAGTGTCTGGGAGGCTGTGGTTGCTGCTGCACGCAATGTTGATGGTGAACAGATCAAAACACTGACAGAATCCATGGATGGCAGGCTTTTGAGCGTCCTTGCAAAGAAAGGTGGCTATATTGGTCGCTGATTTGTTTTTGTTTTGTTTTTGAATGTCAGAAATGTATATTTGTGAATGTGGAGATGTTATATTGGTTTCACTGGTAAAAATAAATAATTGAAATGGGTATATATTTGTTTTTTGTTAAGTTGCCTAATAATTATGCACAGTAATAGTCACCTGCACACACAGATATCCCCCTAAAATAGCTCAAACTAAAAACTACTTCCAAAAACATTCAGCTTTGATATTAATGAGTTTTTTGGGTTCATTGAGAACATGGTTGTTGTTGAATAATAAAATTATTCCTCAAAAATACAACTTGCCTAATAATTCTGCACTCCCTGTATGAGAGTAAGAAAGAAAAGTATATCTTTGTGTCCACCTTTCTCTGTTAATGCCCTACCTGGCCCCCTGGCAAAAGCTTTGCTAGATCCGCCCCTGCACAGTTACCAGCTGTCAGCTACACAAAAAAATGAGCTTGGTGTTTGTCTCTCAGAAACAGTTCATAACTTCCCTTCAACTCATTCATGTCACCTAAGGGTAAACCTGTTTCTCCATCACCTGTTCAGCTCTGATGATTCAGTAAGGATATCTGGTTTGGAACAGCCGTTTTTACAGCTGTGGCTGCAGCAAACATCAGCTGATACTAGAAATTAAAAGCAAATGAATTCTAACAACAGCTGATCAAGCTTAAACGTGCTGCTGTTGTTTAGCGCGATAAACAAACAAGAGAGAAAAGCCGATCATTGATCAGTTTCATGACTGAAGTTTCAACAGGCGAGAGAATGACAGGGGAGGCTTCGTAACGACAGAATAAATCGTAATATTTTCTCTGAATGTGGCACGATTCCGTTTGTACGGCAACTCTACGAACTAACCATTATGAATAAAATAAAGTCCAACGTCAGTAACTTAGCGCGCACACAGCTGTATATAAACTCCCGTCGTGCTAGCTAGCACGCAGTACGATTGTAAAAAGTCAGCACAACGAAAATAAACTACACCTAAACTCTGTTTATATCTGACCCAAATAGAGTGCAGTTCATAACTTCTTACCTGAAATTCAGTTCACCTCACGCTCCTGCCTTCGCTTTCCCTGATCCATGATTGACCACCGCGTTAGCAATCGCCTGCCCGGCCTCATATGTCTCGTTGGCGGCATGTCCTTTCTGTCACACACCGGTGGGTAGCTGCCCTCTGTTGTAGCTCCACCACCAAACAACTCAGTTATTTTTTCCACATCCAGCTGTAACTCCGATTCTATGCGAGCACGACAGAGAGAGTCCCCTCGCTATCCATTTGCAGCCAAGTGCGGCAGCTAGCTAGGTAGCCGGCTAGCTGTCAGGCAGGACCGACGTAGTCAGAGCACTGTCGCTAAATATGGGATGTCTTGATAAAACAAGCAGATATTTGAAGTTTACACACCTACATTCTCGCCTGAAAATATCTTAAAAGCTTATTTTGTGACCTAGAAACACGAATAAAAGACATATAAAACGAAGTGGTGGCCGCCATTGTTCACTCTGTAGAGGCGTGCTATGAATTGTGGGATATTGAGTTTTCCACCAAGCATTACCGTAACTTTTGAATGATTTGCGCAACCTTAAAAATTCCAATGGCTCCTGAAAGCAGCGACGCTGTGCGCACCGTTGAAATTGTCATCATTACGGTAATCCAAATAAGGGTACACAGGCTGTACCACTCCCGGCATACCACTAGAGAGAGCCAACACACCACAAATGAAGTCTGTTTATTTGGCGCCAAAAGATGAATTGGCCTAAATTTGCACTAAAATATTAATATTAAAAAAACTATAAAAGTCATGAACACCAAAAGTCATGACATAATAGTCCAGCTCCAGCCGCACAAAATGATCTAACATATGTAACCCTAATGTCAAAACTGTTCGGCAGAGGAGCGCGGGAAAATTTCCACTAAAATATTCATATTTAAAAAACTATAACATTCACAAAGACCAAAAGTCATAGCACACCATTCCAGATCCGGCCGCACAAAATGAGGTAACATATATGAAGCTTGTCTCAAAACTGCGGGGCGAGATTCGCTGCAAAATTTCAGGCGGAAACTGGAGAATAATAATAATAATAATAATAAATCCGACGAATAGTAATATGTGTGCCTCTTTCCATAGGCACACATAATTAAACAAGAATATTTCAAATACACAGTATGTAAAGATGAAAAAACAATATTTGTGTGGATGCCCTAAAAGGGCTTCCACACTATTGAGTTCCTGTTTCTCTTTATTCTTTATTGTGTGGATGCCCTCAAAGGGCTTCCACACTATTGAGTTCCTGTTTCTCTTTATTCTTTATCTTTATACTTTATTCTTCTTCTAGTTGCTCCGTTCTTCGCCGTTTAACTACTCTGTCAGTTTTCAGCCGATTTTCTACGTTCAAACTCTAAACTGTTCTGCTCTTTCTGCTAATGACTGCTATGACTTTTGGTGTTTATTACTATTATACTTTTTAAAATATTACACTTTTTTCCTTTAATTTGTCCCATTGAAATGAATGGGAAACTTCCACAATTCTGCTAAAACTTGCTTGTTTTTGAAACTTAACTACTTTGTCATACTTTCACCTAGAAACTCCATTCAAACTTTAAAATGTTCTCAGATTATTGGGCTATTCCTGAGTGATTCAGCTTTTTCAGATCTTCTACCGTTTTAATTTTATACCTCTTTAAGTTTTCAGTTGCAAAATTGTGATTTTTCAGAAAATACATGCGTTGTTATGGTTGCTATGCAATTAACTCAGAGTGAGGGCTGGTCTGTTCTGAATTTTCTCTTCATGTCTGAACAACTTCTTGCAACTCGCTCAATTTCCACTCAATCCCCACAAATTATACATCAAAACGTAGGTATTTTTGCTGGCTTTCAGAAAATGTCACTATCATTCTTGTGGGCGTTACAGAATTTTGGCAAATCTCCTCAGTGCAACACAAAGTCTCAAAACTCTCCATAGAGAGTCAATGGAGAGTTTGTTTAAAATCAGCGCTGGAATTCTCTAATGAGAGGCATTTTCGAATCGTCATATCTCTTTAACGAAACAAAGTTGAGACATGACGCTTGTGCCAATATATCTTCAGACACCCCTGATGCTCACAATTCAAGAATTTTTTTCTCACCTATTACCGTTTGGCCATCAATTACATTTGTTTGAGGGTAGGAAATTGGTGCCTTGCTCCGATCTCTTCAGATTTCAAACTCTGGAAATTAGGCACTTTTTTCTCTCGTCATATCGTTTTGATGGATTTCCACAGAGACCTGAAAATTCCCATGACTGTTCACCAAAGCCTGCTGTTTCTTACGGTGAAAAAATGATTTTGATGCTCCATATAGATTTAGAGTTACAAAACGTTGTTTGAGGGCAAGTCAAGGCAGTTTTGCTTTGCCTCTACTCAGTTACAGTGTGTTACAAGTCATATATCTTCAATAATTTATATTTTATCTCTGAATTATGAAGATCTGCAGATTCCCCCATCTCTTCTGAACAAAACGGTGTCAGAATGACCGTTCTAGCCCCTACGGTTAGGAAATTATGGCCATTTGTTCGAGGGGAATCCTTAATGTGCGAAATACACTGAAGAAAACCCATACCTCTCTCTGTGTCTGTGTGTGTAAGTGCTGATTACAGCAGGTGCAGCCAATTTAGCTGACCTAGATATACCAAGCCCAGACTCTTAACAGCCCCTGTACACTTTGCTCTCTGTGTATGTGTGTGTGAGTATCAATATTTCTCCCATGTTAAAGTATTACTCCTCCATAATAGTATTTGTGCTAAATCAAAGTACTTCTACTACATCTTAGTACTTCTGCTCAATCATAGTATTTCTGCTAAATCATAGTATTTTTGCCAAATCATGGTGTTTGTGCCAAATCATGGTTTTGGGGCAAAACCATAATATTTATTTTATGTTATAGTATTACTACGAAGTGGAGGAATGTGTGTTATGTTATAGTATATTTGCTGAATATAGTATATCTGCCAAATCATAGTATTTATCCCAAATCATAGTATTTCTGCCATATCATCGTATTTGTGCCAAATCATGGTATTTTTTTGCCCAAATCATGATATTTGTGCCAAATCATGTTATTTTTGTCCAATTAAAATTTCTCTTATGTTATAGTATTACTACTAAGTCGTAGAATTTTTGTTATGTTATAGTATATCTGCTGATTATAGTATATGTGCCAAATCATAGTATTTATAGCAAATCATAATATTTGTGCCCAAATATAGTATTTCTGCCAATTTTTAGTATTTGTGCAAAAACATAGCATGTCTGCAAAATCATAGTATATCTGTTGTGTTATAGTATTACTACTAAGGCATAGTATTTCTACGAAATCATAGTATTCCTTCAAAATCATAGTATTACTGCAATTTCATAGTATTTGAGCGAGATCGTAGTATTTGTGCAAAAACATACTATGTCTGCAAAATCACATTATAACTGCTATGTTATAGTATTACTACTAAGGCGTAGTATTTCTACCAAATCATAGTATTCCTTCAAAATCATAGTATTATTGCAGTTTCATAGTATTTGAGCAAAATCGTAGTATTTGTGCAAAAACATACTATGTCTGCAAAATCACATTATAACTGCTATGTTATAGTATTACTACTAAGGCATAGTATTTCTACCTAATCATAGTATTCCTTCAAAATCATAGTATTACTCTAATTTTGTAGTATTTGAGCGAAATTGTAGAATTGGTGCAAAAACATATGTCTGTTAAATCACAGTATATCTGTTATGTCATAGTATTACTACTAAGGCATAGTATTTCTGCCTAATCATGGTATTCCTTCAAAATCATAGTATTACTGCAATTTCATAGTATTTGAGCAAAATCGTAGTATATGTGCAAAAACATACTATGTCTGCAAAATAACAGTATATCTGTTATGTTAAAGTATTACTACTAAGTCACAATATTTCTGCCAATTCGTAGTATTTGTACTAAATCATGGTACTTGTGCCAAATCATAGTATTTTTTGCAAATCATACTATTCGAACCAAAACATAATAGTATTTGTACAAAATCATAGTATTTCTTCTAAATCATAGTATTTCAATCAAATCTCAGTAGTTGTGCTGAAACGCAGTATTATTGCCAAATCATAGTATTTGTACTGAAACATGGTATTTGTGCCAATAAGAGTATTTGTACTAAATCATAGTACTTGTGCCAAATCATAGTATTTCTGCCACATTGTGCTAGTTGTGCAAAAACATAGACTGTCTGAAAAATCATAGTATATCTATTATGTTATAGTATTACTACTAAGTCGTAGACTCTCTATTTTGTTATAGTATCTCTGCTGAATACAGTATATGTGCCAAATCATAGTATTTCTAGCAAATCATAGTATTTGTGCTAAAACATAGTATTTCTGCCATATTATAGTATTTGTGTAAAATCAGAATGTTTTGTAACTCCAAAAAACGGCGTTTTTCGCCTCTCACTGCGATCTATTTCCTGACTGTTCATGTCTCTATTTTTCAGAGACCTTTCCAGGTGGCACAATCAGTAATGACACGGCTCTGCAGCTAAAAGGTTGTGGGTTCAATCCCACCTTGTTCAACATCTTTTTGTTCACTACAAATTCCATACACTATCACAGACCACTAATTCATATTCATTGTTTATTACATTTCTGCAAACTTTTTAGCAGCCTGATGAAGCAGACAGAAGCAGTACCTCTGATTGGTGAATTAGAGCAGAACCAGGTTGTTCTGCCTCTTTTCAGCAGAAATTCTGCTGATTCACCTCTTATCAGCGCAACATTCTGCTTCTTTGCCTCTTTTCTGCAGAAATTCTGCTGATTCACCTCTTTTCTGCAAAATTTTCAGCCTTTTCACTTCTTCTCAGCACAATTCTCAGCAGCTTCTGCTCATTTAGCAAAATTGTCAGTTTCTCAATCTCTTGTTTTTGTGAGAATGAGTTTGGTTCAGTGAGATGAGCAACTACCTGGAGACAAGACGGGCCATGTTCAAATTTTGTTCTGACTCTTTTCAGCAGAAATTCTGCTGATTTGCCTCTTTTCTGAGCCTTTTTACCACTTTTCAGCACAAATCCCAGCTTTTTCAGCTGTTTTCACCAAAAACCTCTTTTCAGCAGAATTCTGCTTATTCACCTTTTCTGCAAAATTTTCAGCCTTTTCACCTCTTATTAGCACAAATCTCAGCTGTTTTCAGAAAAAACCTCTTTTGAGCAGAAATTCTGCTGATTCATCTCTTTTCAGCGCAACTTTTTGCATCTTTACCTCTTTTCAGCAGAAATTCTGCTGATTCACCTCTTTTGAGCAGAAATTCTGCTGATTTACCTCTGTTTTGCAGAATTTTTAGCCTTTTCACCTCTTATCAGCACAATTCTCAGCAGCTTCTGCTCATTTCAGCAAAATTGTCAGTCTCTCCACCTCTTCTTTGCGAGAACGAGTTTAGCTCAGTGAGATGAGTAGCCACCTGTAGACTAGGAGGGCCAGGTTCAAATCCTGCTTACGGCAAAATTTCTTTTCACCACTTTTCAGCAAAAATTTCTCCGTCTTTACCCCTTTTCAGTAGAATTTTTGGCTTTTCACCACTATTCAGCAAAGATTTGTGCTTCTTCACCTGTTTTCAGCAGAATTTTCAGTTCTTCACCTCCACACAATTTTTTGCAACTTTTCATCTTTTTCAGCAGACAGCTTCAGCGTTAAGGCATCCACACAGCATTTTCGCAGGAAATGCAAATTTTTCTAGTTGTGTGGATGCCCTAAAAGGGCTTCCACACTATTGAGTTCCTGTTTCTCTTTATTGTGTGGATGCCCTAAAAGGGCTTCCACACTATTGAGTTCCTGTTTCTCTTTATTGTGTGGATGCCCTAAAGGGCTTCCACACTATTGAGTTCCTGTTTCTCTTTATTCTTTATTATACTTTATTCTGGTTGCTTCCGTACGTTTTTTGTCGTCTAACTACTCCCTCAGTTTTCAGCCGATTTTCTCAGTTCAAACTTTAAAAAATTCTGCTCTTTCTGCTAATTATTGCTATGACTTTTGGTGCTCATAACTTCTATACTTTTTGAGATATTGAATTTTTTTTGCAATATTTTTTGCCCATTTCTGCAATATTATCAGTGGTGTCACTGATTTTCTTTGCCGGGATTACCTGTGTTTTAGCTCAGTGAGATGAGCATCCGTTCTCAGACTGGGAGGCCCGGGTTCAAATCCCGCTTATGGCAATATTTCTTTCAGTTAACACTTAAACTTTTTTAACTCAATTTCAGCTTTTTCACCCCTTTTCAGCTAAATTTTCAGTTCTTTCACCACTTTTCAGCACAAATCCCAGCTTTTACAGCTTTTTTCAGCAAAAAAAACCTCTTTTCAGCAGAATTCTGAAAAGAGTTCTGCAGAACTCTTTTGAGCAGAAATGCTGCTGATTCATCTCTTTTCAGTGCAACGTTTTGCTTCTTTACCTCTTTTCTGCAGAAATTCTGCTGATTCACCTCTTTTCTGCAAAATTTTCAGCCTTTTCACCTTTTATCAGCACAATTCTCAGCAGCTTTTGCTCATTTCAGCAAAATTGTCAGTCTCTCTACCTATTCTTTGCCAGAATGAGTTTGGCTCAGTGAGCTCAGCGGCTTCCTTGAGACCTGGAAGGCCAGGTTCGAATCCTGCTCATGGTGACATTTTTTTTTCACCACCATACAACTTTTTGCAACTTTTCATCTTTTTCAGCTTTTCAGCAGACCGCTTCAGCGTTAAGGCATCCACACAGCATTTTCGCAGGAAATGCAAATTTTTCTAGTTCTTTATTATACTTTATTCTGGTTGCTTCCGTACGTTTTTTGTCGTCTAACTACTCCTTCAGTTTTCAGCCGATTTTCTCAGTTCAAACTTTAAAAAATTCTGCTCTTTCTGCTAATGTTTGCTATGACTTTTGGTGCTCATAACTTCTATACTTTTTGAGATATTGAATTTTTTTTGCAATATTTTTTGCCCATTTTTGCACATTATCAGTGGCCTCACTAGTTTTCCTTGCCCGGTTGAGCCGTGTTTTAGCTCAGTGAGATAAGCAGCCGTTCTCAGACTGGGAGGCCGGGGTTCAAATCCCGCTTATGGCAACATTTCTTTCAGTTGACAGTTAAACTTTTTTAACTCAATTTCAGCTTTTTCACCCCTTTTCAGCAAAATTTTCAGTTTTTTCACCACTTTTCAGCACAAATCCCAGCTTTTTCAGCTATTTTCAGCAAAAACATCTTTTCAGCAGAATTCTGAAAAGAGTTCTGCAGAACTCTTTTCAGCAGAAATTCTGCTGATTGAACTCTTTTCAGCAGAATTTTCACCTCTTTTCAGCCCAAATTCTGCTTATTCACCTCTTCTGCAAAATTTTCAGCCTTTTCACCTCTTATTAGCACAAGTCTCAGCTGTTTTCAGGAAAAACTGTTTTGAGCAGAAATTCTGCTGATTTATCTCTTTTCAGCGCAACTTTCTGCTTCTTTACCTGTTTTCAGCAGAAATTCTGCTGATTCACCTCTTTTCTGCAAAATTTTCAGCCTTTTCTCCTCTTATCAGCACAATTCTCAGCAGCTTCTGCTCATTTCAGCAGAGTTGGCCGTCTCTCCACCTCTTCTTGGTCAGAGTGAGTTTAGCTCAGTGAGATGAGTGGCTGCTTTGAGACCAAGAGGGCCAGGTTCGAATCCTGCTCAGGGCAATTTTTGTTTTTTTCACCACCATACAACTTTTTGCAACTTTTCATCTTTTTCAGTTTTTGTGCAGACAGCTTCAGCAATAAGGCATCCACACAGCATTTTCGCAGGAAATGCAAATTTTTCTAGTTGTGTGGATGCCCTAAAGGGCTTCCACACTATTGTTTTCCTGTTTCTCTTTATTGTGTGGATGCCCTAAAAGGGCTTCCACACTATTGAGTTCCTGTTTCTCTTTATTCTTTATTGTGTGGATGCCCTAAAGGGCTTCCACACAATTGTTTTCCTGTTTCTCTTTATTCTTTATTATTCTTGGGGTTTCCGTACACTTTTTGCCGCTTAACTACTGCCTCAGTTTTCAGCCGATTTTCTCAGTTCAAACTTTAAAAAATTCTGCTCTTTCTGCTAATGTGTGCTATGACTTTTGGTGCTCATAACTTCTATACTTTTTGAGATATTGAATTTTTTTTGCAATATTTTTTGCCCATTTTTGCACATTATCAGTGGGGTCACTAGTTTTCCTTGCCCGGTTGAGCCGTGTTTTAGCTCAGTGAGATGAGCAGCCGTTCTCAGACTGGGAGGCCCGGGTTCAAATCCCGCTTATGGCAACATTTCTTTCAGTTAACAGTTAAACCTTTTTAACTCTTTTCAACACAAATTTCAGCTTTTCCACCCCTTTTCAGCAAAATTTTCAGTTTTTTCACCACTTTTCAGCACAAATCCCAGCTTTTTCAGCTGTTTTCAGCAAAAAAAACTCTTTTCAGCAGAATTCTGAAAAGAGTTCTGCAGAACTCTTTTCAGCAGAAATTCTGCTGATTGAACTCTTTTCAGCAGAAATTTCAGAATTTTAACCTCTTTTCAGCCCAAATTCTGCTTATTCACCTCTTCTGCAAAATTTTCAGCCTTTTCACCTCTTATCAGCATAAATCTCAGCAGTTTTCAGAAAAAAACTCTTTTGAGTAGAAATTCTGCTGATTCATCTCTTTTCAGCGCAACTTGTTGCTTCTTTACCTCTTTTCTGCAGAAATTCTGCTGATTCACCTCTTTTCTGCAAAATTTTCAGCCTTTTCTCCTTTTATCAGCACAATTCTCAGCAGCTTCTGCTCATTTCAGCAGAGTTGTCCGTCTCTCCACCTCTTCTTGGTCAGAGTGAGTTTAGCTCAGTGAGATGAGCAGCTGCCTTCAGACCAGAAGGGCCAGGTTCAAATCCCGGTCATGGCAAAACCTGTTTTCAGTTTTCTCTTTTGTTCTTTTGTTCTACCTCTTTTCCGCAGAAATTCTGCTGATTTATCTCTCTTCTGCAAAATTTTCAGGCTTTTCACCTCTTCTCAGCACAAAAAATGAGCAGCTTCTGCTCATTTTAGCAGAATTGTCGGTCTCTCCTCCTCTTTTTTGAGAGAATGAGTTTAGCTCAGTGAGATGAGTAACTACCTTGAGTCCAGGAGGGCAGGTTCGAATCCTGCTCAGGGTAACATTTTTTTTTCACCACCATACAACTTTTTGCAACTTTTCATCTTTTTCAGCTTTTCAGCAGACAGCTTCAGCGTTAAGGCATCCACACAGCATTTTCGCAGGAAATGCAAATTTTTCTAGTTATTCTTCAAGTTGCTTCCGTACATTTTTTGCCGTCTATCTACTGCCTCAGTTTTCAGCCGATTTTCTCCGTTCAAACTCTATACTGTTCTGCTCTTTCTGCTAATGTTTGCTATGACTTTTGGTGTTTATTACTATTATACTTTTTAAAATATTACACTTTTTTCCTTTAATTTGTCCCATTGAAATGAATGGAAAACTTCCACAATTCTGCTAAAACTTGCTTGTTTTTGAAACTTAACTACTTTGTCATACTTTCACCTAGAAACTCCATTCAAACTTTAAAATGTTCTCAGACTATTGGGCTATTCCAGAATGATTCAGCTTTTTCAGATCTTCTACCGTTTTAATTTTATACCTCTTTAAATTTTCAGTTGCAAAATTGTGATTTTTCAGAAAATACATGCGTTGTTATGGTTGCTATGCAATTAACTCAGAGTGTGCACTCGTCCTTTCTGAATTTTCTCTTCATGTCTGAACAACTTCTTGCTACTCGCTCAATTTCCACTCAACCCCCACAAATTATACATCAAAACGTAGGTATTTTTGCTGGCTTTCAGAAAATGTCACTATCATTGTTGTGGGAGTTATAGATTTTTTGCAAATCTCCTCAGAGTAACATAAAGTCTCAAAACTCTCCATAGAAACTCAATGGAGAGTTTCTTCAAAATCAGCGCTGGAATTCTCTAATGAGAGGCATTTTCAAATCGTCATATCTCCTTAACGAAACAAAGTTGAGACATGACGCTTGTGCCAATATATCTTCAGACATCCCTGATGCTCACAATTCAAGAATTTTTTCCTCACCTATTACCGTTTGGCCATGAATTACACTTGTTTGAGGGTAGGAAATTTTTCCCTCGCTCAGATTTCTTCAGATTTCAAACTCTGGAAATGAGGCACTTTTTCTCTCGTCATATCTTTTGATTGATTTCAACAGAGACCTGAAAATTCCCATGACTGTTCACCAAAGCCTGCTGTTTCTTACGGTGAAAGAATGATTTTGATGCTCCATATAGATTTAGAGTTACAAAACGTTGTTTGAGGGCAAGTCAAGGCAGTTTTGCTTCGCCTCTACTCAGTTACAGTGTATTACAAGTCATATATCTTCAATAATTTATATTTTATCTCTGAATTAAGAAGACCTGCAGATTCCCCCATCTCTTCTGAACAAAACGGTGTCAGATCGACCATTCTAGCCCCTACGGTTAGGAAATTATGGCCATTTGTTCGAGGGGAATCCTGAATGTGAGAAATACACTGAAGAAAACTCACACCTCTCTCTGTGTCTGTGTGTGTAAGGGCTGATTACAGCAGGTGCAGCTAATTTAACTGACCTAGATATACCAAGCCCAGACTCTTAACAGCTCCTGTTCACTTTGCGCTCTGTGTATGTGTGTGTGTCTCAATATTTCTCTCATGTTAAAGTATTACTCCTCCATAATAGTATTTCTGCTAAATCAAAGTACTTCTACTACATCTTAGTACTTCTGCTCAATCATAGTATTTCTGCTAAATCATAGTATTTTTGCCAAGTCATGGTATTTGTGCCAAATCATGGTTTTGGGGCCAAATCAGAATATTTCTGATATATTATAGTATTACTACTAGGTGGAAGTATTTCTGTTATGTTATAGTATATATACTGAATATAGTATATCTGTCAAATCATAGTATTTATCCCAAATCATAGTATTCATGCCAAATTACAGTATTTCTGCCAAAAGGCAGAAATAGTACCTTTTAGCAGAAATTTCTGCCAAAAAATAGTATTTATGTTAAAACATAGTATTTCTGCTAAATCATAGTATTTGTACTGAAACATAGTATTTCTGCCCAATCATAGTATTTGTACCCAATCATAGTATTTCTGCCATATCATAGTATTTGTGCCAAATTATGGGATTTTGCAAAAACATGGTACTTGTGCCAAATTATAGTATTTGTGCCCAATTAATATTTCGGTTATGTTATAGTATTACTACTATGTCGTAGAATTTCTGTTATGTTATAGTATATCTGCTGAATAAGGTATATGTGCCAAAACATAGTATTTATACCAAATCATAGTATTTGTGCTAAAACATAGTATTTCTGCCATATTGTGGTATTTGTGCAAAAACATAGACTGTCTGCAACATAACAGTATATCTGTTATGTTATAGTATTACTACTAAGTCACAGTATTTCTGCCAATTCGTAGTATTTGTACTAAATCATACTACTCGTGCCAAATCATAGTATTTGTTGCAAATCATAGTATTCAAACCAAAATATAGTATTTGTACCAAAGCATTGTATTTGTATGAAGTACCGTATTTCTGCCAAATCATAGAATTACTGCAATTTCATAGTATTTTGAGGAATCCCTTTTGTGATAGTATTACTTCTAAGTCATAGTATTTCTGCTTTGTCATAGTATTTGTACTAAAACGTAGTATTTCTGCCAAATCATAGTATTACTGCTATCTCATAGTATTTGAGTGAAATTACAGTGTTTCTGCAAAAACATTGTATTTCTGCTAAATCATAGTATTTCTGTTATCTTAGAGTACTTGTACTCAATTATAGTATTTGAGCCAAAGTTTAGTATTTCTGCCAAATCATATTTATGTGAATTTGTACACTGTAATATCGCTGTATTACGTAGTGGCTAAGTAGGAGGCTGACTGTTACTAAGTGCATCAGTGTACATAGGTCATCTCTTGTGTTGGAGTGCCCTCTTGTGACGCCTTTTGGGTAGTGCCTTAGTAAATGTGAACACTGCAAGAAGTGGTATCAGACTGGTTTGTAGTGGAGGAATTTGTTGCCAGTTTCTTTAATCTTTAATCCGTATTCTTGTTGTAATGTATACCCTGTTCTTAATCATAGAAACCACACCATATCACCCCTCCACATCCTCCTACTGTATGCCATATCTCCCTGTAACATCCATCTGACTGCCAATAAACTCCACCTGTGGTAATCTAATCCCTGGATGACAGCCTCTCCTTCTGACCGAGGATAGCTACTATTGCAGCACCACCCAGCATTAAACTGACGTACACCATTCTGTACAGTGCTAAATCATAGTGTTTGTGCCAAACAATAGCATTCACCCAAATAATAGTATTTCTGCTATGTTATATTATTACTGCTCATAGTATTTCTGCCAAATCATGGTATTTGTTCCAAAGCATAGTGTTTCTTCCAAAGCATAGTTTTTCTTCCAAATCATAGTATAACTGCAAAATACAAGTTTTTGAGCCAAAACATATTTTTTGTGCTAAAACATAGTATTTGTGCCAAATCATAGTGCAGTCAAACTACACCAAGGTCCGCTGATTCACCCAGTACAAGAATTATGCTGATAGCCCTCCTAGTTTTTGAGTTACACGACGTTTTGTAACTCCAAAAAACGGCGCTTTTCGCCTCTCACCGCGATCTATTTCTGATTGCTGATCTCTTTGTTTTTCAGCCACCCGCCCCCTTCCCAGGTGGCGCAATCAGTGATGACAGGGCTCTGCAGCTCAAAGGTCGTGGGTTCAATCCCACCTTGGTCGACATTTCTTTTTCACTACAAATTTATACACTATCACAGACCTGTAATTTATATTGCTATTTTTTTTTCACTACAAATGAGTAGTGCAAAAACATACTATGTCTGCAACATCACAGTATATCTGTTATGTTATAGTATTACTACTAAATCACAGTATTTCTGCCAATCCACGGAGGCTGACTGTTACTAAGTGCATCAGTGTACATAGGTCATCTGTTGTGTTGGAGTGCCCTCTTGTGGCGCCTTTTGGGTAGTGCCTTAGTAAACGTGAACACTGCAAAGAAGTGGTATCAGACTGGTTTTGTAGTGGAGGACTTTGTTGCCAGTTTCTTTTCATCTTCATTCATGTTGTAATGTAGTAGTACCACAATATGGCAGAAACACTATGTTTTGGCACAAATACTTTGATTTGGTATACTTTAGCTTCTTCAACCCTTTTCAGCAAAATTTTCATTTTTTTCACCCCTTTTCAGCACAAGTTTCTGCTTCTTTGCCTCTTTTCTGCAGAAATTCTGCTGATTCACCTCTTTTCTGCAAAATTTTCAGCCTTTTCACCTCTTATCAGCACAATTCTCAGCAGTTTCTGCTCATTTCAGCAGAATTGTCCGTCTCTCCACGTCTTCTTTGTAAGAATGACTTTGGCTCAGGGAAATGAATAGCCACCAGGAGGGCCAGGTTCGAATCCTGCTCAGTGGGGCATTTTTTTTTTTCACCACCATACAACTTTTTGCAACTTTTCATCGTTTTTAGCTTTTCATAGTATCATAGTATTTCCACAAAATATTTGTATTTCTGCTACGTTATATTATTACTGCTCATAGTATTTCTGCCAAATTTTGGTATTTGCTCCAAAGCACAGTATTTCTGCCAAATCACAATATAACTGCAAAATAAAGGTTTTTGAGACAAATCATAGTGTTTGTGCTAAATCCTAGTAATTCTGCTCATAGAATTTCTGCTATGCTGAGGTGCTTTCTGCTAGATTATAGTTTTTCTGCTAAATCAAAGTATTTCATGTAAATCATACCAAGTCCCAGTGTTTCTGCCAAATCATAAATCATAAATAATGTGGCGTGTTGGGGGAACAGCTAGTCCTCTCCCATCATGCCTTGGGACATGTGCTGCTGTTTAGATGTTCTTGTTTCATTGTTTATGGTTACGTTACTTTTAACTGTTGTCTTGAATGTTGTGTTTATACTATGGTACAAAGTCACTGACAGTTATTGTTTTATAGGAAGGAAGAATGCAGTACCATAAGTGAGTTCTGTTATGCTGTTATTGACCCTTGAAGTACATTGTAGAACAAGCAAGTGTTTAATAAAAAGCTTCTCCTACCAGCTTGGGGTGGAATTACAAGCTCAAGCTTTCCCTGTGTGCTTATTTGCAAGACTTGTATGTGCCATAATAATTTTAATAAAGCAAAGTTAAGATGAGAAGCTTGTTCCAATTCATCTTCAGACAGTGCTGCCAGTCACGGTTGGAGCAGTTTTTACTGTCATCTTACTGTTGAGCCATAAATTACGTTTGTTTTCCAACTCTTAAAATGAAGCCGTTTTTTCTTTGTCATATCTCCGCGACGGAGGTACAAAGAGCTATGAAAATCGCAGTCAAAGTTCAGCAAAGTCTGCTGATTTACCCAGTACAAGAATTGTGCTTCTATCCCACCTAGTTTTTGAGTTACACGACGTTTTGTAACTCCGAAAAATCGGCGTTTTACGCCTCTCACCGCGATCTAATTCTGACTGCTCAAGTCTCTGTGTTTTAGGCACCCGCCCCCTTTGTGACCAAACCTCATTTGGCTCAGAGGGTTGAGAAGCTACTGTGAGACCCGGTGGCAGAGGTTCAAGTCCTACCTGTGACAGTTGCTACACATCATACCCACTTGCATGCACTCTGCTTTCTTGACACTCTTCAGTGTACCCTTACACATAAAGCCATCTCCATCAAACGCGTCTACACCTCTTTTTTAGCAGATAATTCTGCTTTTTCGCTTGTTTTCAGCAACTGCTGATGCTGATAGCCCTCCTAGTTTTTGAGTTACACGACGTTTTGTAACTCCAAAAAACGGCGCTTTTCACCTCTCACCGCGATCTATTTCTGATTGCTGATCTCTTTGTTTTTCAGCCGCCTGCCCTCTTGCCAGGTGGCGCAATCAGTAATGACACGGCTCTGCAGCTCAAAGGTCGTGGGTTCAATCCCACCTTGGTCAACATTTTTTTTTCACTACAAATTTATACACTATCACAGACCTGTAATTTATATTGCTATTTTTTTTCACTACAAATGAGTAGTGCAAAAACATAGTATGTCTGCAACATCACAGTCTATCTGTTATGTTATAGTATTACTACTAAATCACAGTATTTCTGCCAATTCAAGGAGGCTGACTGTTACTAAGTGCATCAGTGTACATAGGTCATCTGTTGTGTTGGAGTGCCCTCTTGTGGCGCCTTTTGGGTAGAGCCTTAGTAAACGTGAACACTGCAAAGAAGTGGTATCAGACTGGTTTGTAGTGGAGGAATTTGTTGCCAGTTACTTTCATCTTTAATCCGTATTCATGTTGTAATGTAGTAGTACCACAATATGGCAGAAACACTATGTTTTGGCACAAATACTTTGATTTGGTATACTTTAGCTTCTTCACCCCTTTTCAGCAAAATTTTCATTTTTTTCACCCCTTTTCAGCACAAATTCCAGCTTTTTTGGCTGTTTTCAGAAAAAAAAACTCTTTTCAGCAGAAACTCTGCTGATTCATCTCTTTTCAGCGCAAGTTTCTGCTTCTTTGCCTCTTTTCTGCAGAAATTCTGCTGATCCACCTCTTTTCTGCAAAACTTTCAGCCTTTTCACCTGTTATCAGCACAATTCTCAGCAGCTTCTGCTCATTTCAGCAGAATTGTCCGTCTCTCCACAACAACGTTTTGCAACTTTTCATCTTTTTCAGCTTTTCAGCAGACAGCTTCAGCGTCAAGGCATCCACACAGCATTTTCGCAGGAAATGCAAATTGTGTGGATGCCCTAAAGGGCTTCCACACTATTGTTTTCCTGTTTCTCTTTATTGTGTGGATGCCCTAAAGGGCTTCCACACTATTGTTTTCCTGTTTCTCTTTATTCTTTATTATTGTGTGGATGCCCTAAAGGGCTTCCACACTATTGAGTTCCTGTTTCTCTTTATTCTTTATTCCACTATATTATTCTAGTTGCTTCCGTACACTTTTTGGCACTTATCTACTCCCTCAGTTTTCAGCCGATTTTCTCCGTTCAAACTCTAAACTGTTCTGCTCTTTCTGCTAATGCCGGCAATGACTTTTGGTGTTTATTAATATTATACTTTTTAAAATATTACACTTTTTTCCTTTAATTTGTCCCATTGAAATGAATGGGAAACTTCCACAATTCTGCTAAAACTTGCTTGTTTTTGAAACTTAACTACCTCCTCATACTTTCACCTAGAAACTCCATTCAAACTTTAAAATGTTCTCAAATTATTGGGCTATTCCTGTCTGATTCAGCTTTTTCAGATCTTCTACCGTTTTAATCTTATCTCTCTTTAAGTTTTCAGTTGCAAAATTGTGATTTTTCAGAAAATACATGCGTTGCTATGGTTGCTATGCAATTAAGTCAGAGTGAGTGCTGGTCCGTTCTGAATTTTCTCTTCATGTCTAAACAACTTCTTGCTACTGGCTCAATTTGCACTCAACCCCCACAAATTATACATCAAAACGTAGGTATTTTTGCTGGCTTTCAGAAAATGTCACTATCATTGTTGTGGGAGTTTTAGATTTTATGCAAATCTCCTCAGAGTAACATAAAGTCTGAAAATTCTCCATAGAAAGTCAATGGAGAGTTTGTTCAAAATCACCGCTGTATTTCTCTAATGAGAGGCATTTTCAAATCGTCATATCTCCTTAATGAAACAAAGTTGAGACATGAGGATTGTGCAAATATATCTTCAGACACTCCTGATGCTCACAATTCAAAAAGTTTTTTATCACCTATTACCGTTTGGCCATGAATTACACTTGTTTGAGAGTAGGAAATTCGTGCCTTGCTCAGACCTCTTCAGATTCCAAACTCTGGAAATGAGGCACTTTTTTCTCTCGTCATATCTTTTTGATGGATTTCCACAGAGACCTGAAAATTTCCATGACTGTTCACCAAAGCCTGCTGTTTCTTACGGTGAAAGAATGATTTTGATGCTCCATATAGATTTAGAGTTACAAAACGTTGTTTGAGGGCAAGTCAAGGCAGTTTTGCTTCGCCTCTACTCAGTTACAGTGTATTACAAGTCATATATCTTCAATAATTTATATTTTATCTCTGAATTAAGAAGACCTGCAGATTCCCCCATCTCTTCTGAACAAAACGGTGTCAGAACGAGCATTCTAGCCCCTACGGTTAGGAAATTATGGCCATTTGTTCGAGGGAAATCCTGAATGTGAGAAATACACTGCAGAAAACTCACACCTCTCTCTGTGTCTGTGTGTGTAAGTGCTGATTACAGCAGGTGCAGCCAATTTAGCTGACCTAGATATACCAAACCCAGACTCTCAACAGCCTCTGCACACTTTGCTCTCTGTGTATGTGTGTGTGTATCAATATTTCTCCCATGTTAAAGTATTACTCCTCCATAATAGTATTTGTGCTAAATCAAAGTACTTCTACTACATCTTAGTACTTCTGCTCAATCATAGTATTTCTGCTAAATCATAGTATTTTTGAAAAATCATGGTATTTGTGCCAAATCATGGTTTGGGGGCAGAACCATAATATTTATTTTATGTTATGAGATTACTACTAAGTGCAGGAATGTCTGTTATGTTATAGTTTATGTGCTGAATATAGTATATCTGCCAAATCATAGTATTTATCCCAAATCATAGTATTTATGCAAAATTACAGTATTTCTGCCAAAAAGCAGAAATAGTACCTTTTAGCAGAAATTTCTGTCAAAAGATATTATTTATGTTAAAACATAGTATTTCTGCTAAATCATAGTATTTCTGCCAAATCATAGTATTTGTACTTATTCATAGTACTTGTGCCAAATCATAGTATTTGTACCCAATCATAGTATTTCTGCAATATGATCGTATTTGTGCCAAATCATGGTATCTTTTTGCCAAATCATGGTATTTGTGCCAAATCATGTTATTTGTGGCCAGTTAAAATTTCTGTTATATTAGTGTTACTACTAAGTCATAGAATTTCTGTTATGTTATAGTATATCTGCTGATTATGGTATATGTGCCAAATAATAGTATTTATAGCAAATAATAGTATTACTGCCCAAACATAGTATTTCTTGTAGTATTTGTAGTAGTAGTTGTTGTAGTATTTGTGCAAAAACATAGAATTTCTGCAAAATCATAGTATATCTGTTATGTTATAGTATTACTACCAAATCATAGTATTCCAAATCATAGTATTACTGCAATTCCATAGTATTTGAGCGAAATCGTACTATTTGTGAAAAAACATACTATGTCTGCAAAATCACATTATATCTGCTATGTTATACTATTACTACTAAGTCACAGTATTTCTGCCAATTCGTAGTATTCGTACTAAATCATACTACTTGTGCCAAATCATAGTATTGAAATCAAAATATAGTATTTGTACCAAAGCATTGTATTTGTACGAAGTACAGTATTTCTGCCAAATCAGAGAATTACTGCAATTTCATAGTATTTTGAGGAATCCCTTTTGTTATAGTATTACTTCTAAGTCGTAGTATTTCTGCTTTGTCATAGTATTTGTACTGAAACATAGTATTTCTGCCAAATCATAGTTTTACTGCTATTTCATAGTGTTTGAGTGAAATTACAGTGTTTCTGCAAAAACATTGTATTTCTGCTAAATCATAGTATTTCTGTTATCTTAAAGTACTTGCACTCAATTATAGTATTTGTGCCAAAGTGTAGTATTTCTGCCAAATCATATTATCTCTGCTAAATCATAGTGTCTGCCAAATCATAATATTTGTGCCTAAACGCAGCATTTGTACCAAAACATAGTATTGCTGCTATATCATAGTATTTGATCCAAATCATAGTATATGTCCTAAAACATAGTATTTCTGCCAAATCATACTATTTGTCCTAAAGCATAGTATTTCAACAAAATCACAGTATTTCTGCTATGTTATAGTATTTGTGCTTGTAGAAAAACCTGTGTTATTGTGAGCTACATTACCCAGCAGCCTCTGAGCAGTGAGGGAATTCATGGGACTTCTGAGCTAGATGGTCTTCCTTCGTTCCTGGGCTAACGATTGAGGAGAGAGCTGCTGGGAAGGGGAGCAAATAGCCCATCCTGTATTTGTTGGGGATGGTGTGTGTCACATAAACGTGAGTTAATGTTCCATGCTTAAGATGTTTACCCTGCTACTTGTGTGTATTGGTTTTACTTACCTTTAGCGTATGTGCTAGTTAGCGATAGCTATGGCAGCACAGTTATTTGATTGTTTTGGGCTTGTTCCTGCTTTGTTTGTTCCCCCTGCAAATTGATGTGAATTTGTACACTGTAATATCGCTGTATTACGTAGTGGCTAAGTAGGAGGCTGACTGTTACTAAGTGCATCAGTGTACATAGGTCATCTCTTGTGTTGGAGTGCCCTCTTGTGGCACCTTTTGGGTAGTGCCTTAGTAAACGTGAACACTGCAAAGAAGTGGTATCAGACTGGTTTGTAGTGGAGGAATTTGTTGCCAGTTTCTTTCATCTTTAATCCGTATTCATGTTGTAATGTAGTAGTACCACAATATGGCAGAAACACTATGTTTTGGCACAAATACTTTGATTTGGTATACTTTAGCTTCTTCACCCCTTTTCAGCAAAATTTTCATTTTTTTCACCCCTTTTCAGCACAAATTCCAGCTTTTTTGGCTGTTTTCAGAAAAAAAACTCTTTTCAGCAGAAACTCTGCAGATTCATCTCTTTTCAGCGCAAGTTTCTGCTTCTTTGCCTCTTTTCTGCAGAAATTCTGCTGATCCACCTCTTTTCTGCAAAACTTTCAGCCTTTTCAGCTGTTATCAGCACAATTCTCAGCAGCTTCTTCTCATTTCAGCAGAATTGTCCGTCTCTCCACAACAACTTTTTGCAACTTTTCATCTTTTTCAGCTTTTCAGCAGACAGCTTCAGCGTCAAGGCATCCACACAGCATTTTCGCAGGAAATGCAAATTTTTCTAGTTATTCTTCTAGTTGCTTCCGTACACTTTTTGGCACTTAACTACTTCCACAGTTTTCTGCCGATTTTCTCAGTTCAAACTCTATACTGTTCTGCTCTTTCTGCTCTTTCCGGCAATGACTTTTGGTGTTTATTACTGTTATACTTTTTAAAATATTACACTTTTTTCCTTTAATTTGTCCCATTGAAATGAATGGGAAACTTCCACAATTCTGCTAAAACTTGCTTGTCTTTGAAACTTAACTACTTTGTCATACTTTCACCTAGAAACTCCATTCAAACTTTAAAATGTTCTCAGATTATTGGGCTATTCCTGTCTGATTCAGCTTTTTCAGATCTTCTACCGTTTTAATTTTATACCTCTTTAAGTTTTCAGTTGCAAAATTGTGATTTTTCAGAAAATACATGCGTTGCTATGGTTGCTATGCAATTAACTCAGAGTGTGCACTCGTCCTTTCTGAATTTTCTCTTCATGTCTGAACAACTTCTTGCTACTCGCTCAATTTCCACTCAACCCCCACAAATTATACATCAAAACGTAGGTATTTCTGTTGGCTTTCAGAAAATGTCACTATCATTGTTGTGGGACTTATAGACTTTTTGCAGATCTCCTCAGAGTAACATAAAGTCTCAAAACTCTCCATAGAAACTCAATGGAGAGTTTCTTCAAAATCAGCGCTGGAATTCTCTAATGAGAGGCATTTTCAAATCGTCATATCTCCTTAACGAAACAAAGTTGAGACATGACGCTTGTGCCAATATATCTTCAGACGTCACTGATGCTCACAATTCAAGAATTTTTTCCTCACCTATTACCGTTTGGCCATGAATTACACTTGTTTGAGGATAGGAAATTTGTCCCTCGCTCAGATTTCTTCAGATTTCAAACTCTGGAAATGAGGCACTTTTTTCTCTCATCATATCTTTTGATGGATTTCCACAGAGACCTGAAAATTCCCATGACTGTTCACCAAAGCCTGCTGTTTCTTACGGTGAAAGAATGATTTTGATGCTCCATATAGATTTAGAGTTACAAAACATTGTTTGAGGGCAAGTCAAGGCAGTTTTGCTTTGCCTCTACTCAGTTACAGTGTATTACAAGTCATATATCTTTAATAATTTATATTTTATCTCTGATTTATGAAGACCTGCAGATTCCCCCATCTCTTCTGAACAAATCGGTGTCAGAATGAGCATTCTAGCCCCTACGGTTAGGAAATTATGGCCATTTGTTCGAGGGGAATCCTGAATGTGAGAAATATACTGCAGAAAACTCACACCTCTCTCTGTGTCTGTGTGTGTAAGTGCTGATTACAGCAGGTGCAGCCAATTTAGCTGACTTAGATATACCAAACCCAGACTCTCAACAGCCTCTGCACACTTTGCTCTCTGTGTATGTGTGTGTGTATATCAATATTTCTCCCATGTTAAAGTATTACTCCTCCATAATAGTATTTGTGCTACATCAAAGTACTTCTACTACATCTTAGTACTTCTGCTCAATCATAGTATTTCTGCTAAATCATAGTATTTTTGAAAAATCATGGTATTTGTGCCAAATCATGGTTTGGGGGCAGAACCATAATATTTATTTTATGTTATGAGATTACTACTAAGTGCAGGAATGTCTGTTATGTTATAGTTTATGTGCTGAATATAGTATATCTGCCAAATCATAGTATTTATCCCAAATCATAGTATTTATGCAAAATTACAGTATTTCTGCCAAAAAGCAGAAATAGTACCTTTTAGCAGAAATTTCTGTGAAAAGATATTATTTATGTTAAAACATAGTATTTCTGCTAAATCATAGTATTTCTGCCAAATCATAGTATTTGTACTTATTCATAGTACTTGTGCCAAATCATAGTATTTGTACCCAATCATAGTATTTCTGCAATATGATCGTATTTGTGCCAAATCATGGTATCTTTTTGCCAAATCATGGTATTTGTGCCAAATCATGTTATTTGTGGCCAGTTAAAATTTCTGTTATATTAGTGTTACTACTAAGTCATAGAATTTCTGTTATGTTATAGTATATCTGCTGATTATGGTATATGTGCCAAATAATAGTATTTATAGCAAATAATAGTATTACTGCCCAAACATAGTATTTCTTGTAGTATTTGTAGTAGTAGTTGTTGTAGTATTTGTGCAAAAACATAGAATTTCTGCAAAATCATAGTATATCTGTTATGTTATAGTATTACTACCAAATCATAGTATTCCAAATCATAGTATTACTGCAATTCCATAGTATTTGAGCGAAATCGTACTATTTGTGAAAAAACATACTATGTCTGCAAAATCACATTATATCTGCTATGTTATACTATTACTACTAAGTCACAGTATTTCTGCCAATTCGTAGTATTCGTACTAAATCATACTACTTGTGCCAAATCATAGTATTGAAATCAAAATATAGTATTTGTACCAAAGCATTGTATTTGTACGAAGTACAGTATTTCTGCCAAATCATAGAATTACTGCAATTTCATAGTATTTTGAGGAATCCCTTTTGTTATAGTATTACTTCTAAGTCGTAGTATTTCTGCTTTGTCATAGTATTTGTACTGAAACATAGTATTTCTGCCAAATCATAGTTTTACTGCTATTTCATAGTGTTTGAGTGAAATTACAGTGTTTCTGCAAAAACATTGTATTTCTGCTAAATCATAGTATTTCTGTTATCTTAAAGTACTTGCACTCAATTATAGTATTTGTGCCAAAGTGTAGTATTTCTGCCAAATCATATTATCTCTGCTAAATCATAGTGTCTGCCAAATCATAATATTTGTGCCTAAACGCAGCATTTGTACCAAAACATAGTATTGCTGCTATATCATAGTATTTGATCCAAATCATAGTATATGTCCTAAAACATAGTATTTCTGCCAAATCATACTATTTGTCCTAAAGCATAGTATTTCAACAAAATCACAGTATTTCTGCTATGTTATAGTATTTGTGCTTGTAGAAAAACCTGTGTTATTGTGAGCTACATTACCCAGCAGCCTCTGAGCAGTGAGGGAATTCATGGGACTTCTGAGCTAGATGGTCTTCCTTCGTTCCTGGGCTAACGATTGAGGAGAGAGCTGCTGGGAAGGGGAGCAAATAGCCCATCCTGTATTTGTTGGGGATGGTGTGTGTCACATAAACGTGAGTTAATGTTCCATGCTTAAGATGTTTACCCTGCTACTTGTGTGTATTGGTTTTAGTTACCTTTAGCGTATGTGCTAGTTAGCGATAGCTATGGCAGCACAGTTATTTGATTGTTTTGGGCTTGTTCCTGCTTTGTTTGTTCCCCCTGCAAATTTATGTGAATTTGTACACTGTAATATCGCTGTATTACGTAGTGGCTAAGTAGGAGGCTGACTGTTACTAAGTGCATCAGTGTACATAGGTCATCTCTTGTGTTGGAGTGCCCTCTTGTGGCACCTTTTGGGTAGTGCCTTAGTAAACGTGAACACTGCAAAGAAGTGGTATCAGACTGGTTTGTAGTGGAGGAATTTGTTGCCAGTTTCTTTCATCTTTAATCCGTATTCATGTTGTAATGTAGTAACTTTGTGGCGCAAATACCACAATATGGCAGAAATACCATGTTTTGGCACAAATACTTTGATTTGGTATACTTTAGCTTCTTCACCCCTTTTCAGCAAAATTTTCATTTTTTTCACCCCTTTTCAGCACAAATTCCAGCTTTTCAGGTGTTTTCACAGAAATCTCTTTTATTTCTGATTGCTGATGTCTTTGTTTTTCAGCCGCCCGCCCCCTTTCCAGGTGGCGCAATCAGTAATGACACGGCTCTGCAGCTCAATGGTCGTGGGTTCAATCCCACCTTGGTCAACATTTTTTCACTACAAATTTATCACTTTCACAGACCTGTAATTTATATGCTAATTTTTTCACTACAAATGAGTAGTGCAAAACATACTATGTCTGCAACATCACAGATATCTGTTATGTTATAGTATTACTACTAAATCACATTATTTCTGCCAATTCAAGGAGGCTGACTGTTACTAAGTGCATCAGTGTACATAGGTCATCTCTTGTGTTGGAGTGCCCTCTTGTGGCGCCTTTTGGGTAGTGCCTTAGTAAACGTGAACACTGCAAAGAAGTGGTATCAGACTGGTTTGTAGTGGAGGAATTTGTTGCCAGTTTCTTTCATCTTTAATCCGTATTCATGTTGTATGTAGTAGTACCACAATATGGCAGAAAAAATATGTTTTGGCACAAATACTTTGATTGGTATACTTTAGCTTCTTCACCCCTTTTCAGCAAAATTTTCATTTTTTTCACCCCTTTTCAGCACAATTCCAGTTTTTGGCTGTTTTCAGAAAACAAAACTCTTTTCAGCGCAAGTTTCTGCTTCTTTGCCTCTTTTCTGCAGAAATTCTGCTGATTCACCTCTTTTCTGCAAAATTTCAGCCTTTTCACCTCTGACTGTTACTAAGTGCATCAGTGTACATAGGTCATCTCTTGTGTTGGAGTGCCCTCTTGTGGCGCTTTTGGGTAGTGCTTAGTAAACGTGAACACTGCATAGAAGTGGTATCAGACTGGTTTGTAGTGGAGGAATTTGTTGCCAGTTTCTTCATCTTAATCCATATTCATGTTGTAATGTAGTAACTTTCACCCCTTTTCCGCAAATTTTCATTTTTTTCACCCCTTTTCAGCACAAATTCCAGCTTTTTGGCTGTTTTCAGAAAAAAAAAACTCTTTTCAGCAGAAACTCTGCTGATTCATCTCTTTTCAGCGCAAGTTTCTGCTTCTTTGCTCTTTTCTGCAAAAATTCTGCTGATTCACCTCTTTTCTCCAAAACTTTCAGCCTTTTGACTCTTATCAGCACAATTCCAGCAGCTCTGCTCATTTAAGCAGAATTGTCCGTTCCCACCTCTTCTTTGTAAGAATGACTTTGGCTCAGGAAATGAATAGCCACCTTGAGACCAGGAGGGCCAGGTTCGAATCCTGCTCAGTGGGGCATTTTTTTTTCACCACCATACAACTTTTTGCAACTTTCATCGTTTTTAGCTTTCATAGTATCATAGTATTTCACAAAATATTTGTATTTCTGCTACGTTATATTATTACTGCTCATAGTATTTCTGCCAAATTTTGGTATTTGCTCCAAAGCACAGTATTTCTGCCAAATCACAATATAACTGCAAAATAAAGGTTTTGAGACAAATCATAGCGTTTGTGCTAAATCCTAGTAATTCTGCTCATAGAATTTCTGCTATGCTGAGGTGCTTTCTGCTAGATTATAGTTTTTCTGCTAAATCAAAGTATTTCATGTAAATCATACCAAGTCCCCGTGTTTCTGCCAAATCATAAATCATAATAATGTGGCGTGTTGGGGAACAGCTAGTCCTCTCCCATATGCCTTAGGACATGTGCTGCTGTTTAGATGTTCTTGTTTCATTGTTTATGGTTACGTTACTTTTAACTGTTGTCTTGAATGTGTTTATACTATGTACAAAGTCACTGACAGTTATTGTTTTATAGGAAGGAAGAATGCAGTACCATAAGTGAGTTCTGTTATGCTGTTATTGACCCTTGAAGCACATTGTAAACAAGCAAGTGTTTAATAAAAAGCTTCTCCTACCAGCTTGGGGTGGAATTACAAGCTCAAGCTTTCCCTGTGTGCTTATTTGCAAGACTTGTATGTGCCATAATAATTTTAATAAAGCAAGTTAAGATGAAGAAGCTTGTTCCAATTCATCTTCAGACAGTGCTGCCAGTCACGGTTGGAGCAGTTTTTACTGTCATCTTGCTGTTGAGCCATAAATTACATTTGTTTTCAAACTCTTAAAATGAAGCCGGTTCTTCTCTCGTCATATCTCCGCGACGGAGGTCAAAGAGCTATGAAAATCGCAGTCAAAGTTCAGCAAAGTCTGCTGATTTA